>NC_133327.1:641695506-641913006 GCF_042186555.1 Aquarana catesbeiana
CAGAGCAGGCAAGTATAGGCATGTTTGTTTTAGTTTTTAAAAATAGAGGCTTTAGTAACACTTTAATCCATGTGACTAAATTGGTATTGATCTGTGCAATTTACTAAAAAATGTTCAGAATTTTTTAACCCCAGGGTTGTCATCTGCTAACATTGTATGGAAAAATCTGTTACACAAAGCACACAATATAATCTGATTAAGTAAAATTGATCATTACATCTAATAATCCTACATAGATTAATTCCATCTCAATCTGTCTTTATGGGGGCCAAACTGGCATTGAGCAGAAAAGCACAACTTGGCTGCAGCTGACAGTATTTTTGTAGAATCTACCAAAAGGAGCCATTTAGGCCGCGTACGCACAGCGAGCAGGAATAGTGCCGGAGCTCAGATGTGCCAATGCTGGCCTGCTCTGCAAAGGATTAGATGCGGCTTCAATATAAATGTTTGGGTTTCTGTTGTTTGTTCATTTACTGAGGAATGCAGAGCAAGAGCGAAAAGTGCATCCAGCTGTCCCTGTCTATTAAATATTAATGATCTGGGAGAAATGTTTTAGATTTAGGTTACGTATTCGATAGTTAAATAGCCGAATAAGAGCCGTGAGGAGTTTCTCGAGAAAGCGGCACCCCCTCCCGTGCCCATACGATGTCCCAGCTTGGAGAATACCCAGCGCTCATCTAGGGAAGATTGACGGGGAGCCAATCAAGCATGAGCATTTTTCATTGCAGCCACAAATTGGATGTTATAGATCTCTGCTTTTCCACATTAAGAAAAAGAGACCCCAAACATTCACAAATGCATGTACAGTTTAGTAGGGTCTTCGCTTAAAGTGTTACTAAACCCAGGACCCTGCATTCATGATATCTGGTCTCCCAGAGTGCACAGAACATGGAAATGTTAATATAAACTGCTAAATACTAGAGGCGCACTGAATGGAAATTTTGGTTCCAAAACCGAAAATGTAGGATGCACTTGGCCGAAAACTAAAAATGACAGTTTTAAAAAAAAAAAAACATATTATTGGCACTTTAGCGCAGGAAAAGCTCAAGAAAAATGTATCCCCTTTAAATCCTATGTATGTCTTCTTGCTTTGCAGGGATGAGAAACTGACAGATTGCTCCCTTTGTGCAGAGCTCTGTGTTGAATGTCAACACAGAGCTCTCAGCTGTTAATTAACACAGCAGATCAGCAGGTTCCAGCTGTGAATCATCGGCTGGGACTTGCTGACAAGCTCCTGTTGTGTACAGTCATAGTGGGAGCCGGCTATCAGCATCCATGCGTGTGCCCTAAACTCGAAGTAGGCAGCGACGTATCAGTATGTAGCTTTGTCTACAGCAGCAGCCCATGTGCAGTACAATGCAGGCAGGCGAGCGGTCGTTAAAGTGAAGTTCCACCCAAAAGTGAAAACTCCACTTGGGTAACGTCTGTCTTACTGTCGGGATTCACACTGTTAGTTATCCAGGTTATGTGGGTTAATTTGAAAATGCTTGTTCCGATACATGATTGTCTATAGGGGCCTCGCCTATTTCTTTAAGGTGTTCCGCACAGGTATTTTCATTGTTTCACTTTATTGATGTGTGAATTATTGTAGCACCCATGTGTGGGTCATTGTGTTTTTCTCCGTTTTTACGTTGGTTATTTGTCTGCATCATTAAATTGGTTGTAAACCCTTACACACCACTTTTTCCTACAGGTCAGCCTATAATAAGGCTGACCTGTAGGTACTGGAAATATCTCCTAGACCTGTACGGTTTAGGAGATATTTACCATATACGCGTGCGCCGACATCATCTGTGCATGTGCACTGAAGAAAGGGCATGATCGTGCCGTTTCTAAAGGGCCTGTGTCTTGACCGTCGACTCCCGCGCCCCTGGCCAGTCATAGAGCCGGAGTCCACGGCCCTGGAAGGAAGAGGGGTGAAGATGGACATGGCCACCAGCGGGGACATTGCGGCCTTCGTGTGCAGGTAAGTGCAACATAATGGGCTAGTATACGATGCATACTAGCCTATTATGCTTTTACTTTGCAGGGGAAAAAGAGGAAGTAAAACCCATTAAGGTTTACTGCCTCTTTAAAACCAATAAAAAGATTTTTCAAAAGTAGAAACTCCGCTTATCTGCTTCCCCCCCCCCCTTCTGGTGCCACATTTGGCACCTTTCAGAGGGGAAGCGGGTACCTGTTTTTGACAGGTACCTGTCCCCACTTCCGAGAGATCTCAACCGCGGCGAGATCACGCGGAAGTTCAGCCCCTCGCCTCCTTCCCCCGCCGCCGGCATTTCAGAAAGCACATGTGCTACTGACCTTTTATTTATTGCGAGGGGGGGGCGTCGGAATTTCGCTTTAAGTGGTTACTCTAAAGTTTCTGTATGTGGAATCGTCAGCACTAGAAATGATAATATAAGGCAGCTGGCAATAGGTAAATCTACAAACCTCAAACACAGTAAAAATCGAAACTGCAGCGCCTAAGTGTATGTATAAATACTAAAAAGTTATCAGTTATTAATGAGATGATAATAAACAGCAGTTCACTAAAAGCAGGCAAGTAATCAGTCCTTTAGGAGTTTTCACTATCCAAATGTGCGTCCACCATCCAGAGAGAGAAGAAATCGCCACCACTTTTGATTGAAGACAATAATCGCACTTACCAGCTCACTAAGCTGACAGAGCAGCTTACAGCTCATGTTAAGCACAGCATCCCTCTATGGCTATGACAGATCTGTTCGTCTATGGTGCGTCCACCATCCAGAGAGAGAAGAAATCGCCACCACTTTTGATTGAAGACAATAATCGCACTTACCAGCTCACTAAGCTGACAGAGCAGCTTACAGCTCATGTTAAGCACAGCATCCCTCTATGGCTATGACAGATCTGTTCGTCTATGGTCATCTCATCATAGTTTCCACTCTGTACCACTAGGGGGAGTCTGAATCACAGCACTGTATGGGAAGGAGATCGCTCATTGTGTAAAGCTAGAAATACCAGGAGAGGCCAGATATAGTGTAGTATTTAATTAAACTAACTTCACAAGCAGATAAGATTTATAAAAGCATCCAAAAGCTCAGTACATATCAAAAACAGTAGTGCTCTTACTCCAATAGCCGTCAACTCGGAGACTGCGGCGTGACGTCAGCTTGTAGCTCCAGTGATGAGTGGAATCTGTGATGAGAAGACCATGGATGGATGGATGGAGCTGTGATATCCATAGAGGGATGCTGTGTTGTTTAACATAAGCGGTTAGCTGCTTTGTCAGCTTAGGGAGCTGGTACAGTAAGTGCGGTTATTATCTTTAATCACAAGTGGTGGTGATTTCTTCTCTCTGGATGGTGGACTCACATTGGATAGTGGGAACTTCTAAAGGAATGTGATTACTTGCCTGCTTTTAGTGGACTGCGGTTTACTACAATCATCTCTTTAATAACTCTTTGATAACTTTTTAGTAGTTACTCTGAGGTTTGCCACAAGTGGCTGATGACACAGCTATAATGGTGGCACTCTATGGATCGGTATGTGTTCATGGACATCCTGAAGAAAACGATATACTAACTGGATGCTGACAGTGTAGTGGACTGAACACTTGCTAGGTTTTAATAGTACATATGGCATTCCGACACTGCACAGCTTGTGAAGGTGGCACTCAGGTGGGCATAGTTTGGGGAACTGCCCTAGAGACGGGTAGAAATGGGGTGGAGACGGGCTGCTCACTGCATACCTAAAAATACTTTCTATAACCACTTCTGGAAATTGCAGTTGCTGGGCTATTTGTTGACTAACTGCCTACAATAGGAAAAACTCAGCCATGTCAGAAGTCCTTATTTGCATGCTTGGTCTGGGTCAGTGATTTATAGTACTGAATTACGAGGATTGGTATGACAGCCAATGAACTAGCATTAGCAATGGAATGGCTTCCTTCTTTTTCTCTGGAAAGGTCTCTTTCAAAGTTTGCACCCATGGCATACATACTGTATGATGGTATACATTTTTAGGTAGAGCTGGCTGAAAATCTATACTTTTAGTTTTTTTTAAGTTTATAAAGATGGCCATACACTATACACTGATTGTATATTGTGTATTTAGTGAGATGGGTGATCACTGATTGCATTTCATTTTAAAAACGTGCACCTGGGAATGGAAGGGTAGACGATGCAGGGTGTGTGCTAATGAGGTCTGCTGGTCAACCTCCTTCCTGTGTCATGACCTACAGTCTGATCAGGAAGAAAGACATTACTAATGGAAACGGGGTTTTAGGACAAGAAAGGTGACTGTAAATTTTAATGGAAAGCTTAGATATTTGTTGCAAAAAAATACATGAATGCTATATTGGTGCATAAGGGAGCTGGAATTTAGAAAAAAAGTGGTGTACAAAGGTGAACTTGCCTTTTAAGACTGATAATGAGTGATCTCCATATAATCAAGCATTTGTTCTATACTTGAGAATTGCTAGGACAGGTAAGCACACATATATACTATAAACAATAATATTTCTTTCAGTTAATTTTTCCTCCATTGTTTTCTGTTTATAGATCGAAAGCCAAAAGGTTTACAGTGGGTGATTGACGTTACAATTGGATACCCTAATGCACATCCAATGGACATTCAGACTTGGATTCTGGGTTACCGGCCCCCTACTGTCACTCATGTGTACTACAGGTATTAGTATTTTAATATTGTTGGGAGAATGAGTTGGGTTATTTAGATCAAGCAAGTCAAATAGGTGTATTTTGGGCCACATGCGGTCCTCTCACTCCTTTGCAGCCCGTTAGTTTAAAGATTTACCCACTTCCATACCGGCCCAATTCTGGCACTCCTCGCCTACATGTAAAAATCGTTTTTTTTTGCTAGAAATGTATGCCCCTGATATCTCTGTAAAGAGGACCTGTCATGCCCTACTCATTAAAAAGGGATGTAAACATCTCTTTTTAATGAGTAGGGCATGACAGGTCCTCTTTACAGAGATGTCAGGGGCATATAAGACCCCGACAGCTCTCCTCTAGCCTGCAAAGACTGAGATAAAAAAAAAAAAAAAAAGCGATCTCAGCCTTTCCAGCCAAATGCATGGCAGTGTTTACCCACCCGGCCTCTGAAGGTCATAGACTGCTGGGGACCATCTGGTCCATGGTGTTCTCTACGGTAAACTTCCCATGCCGGTGGATTCTTTCTCAGGTTGATGAAGGCTACACCTCTTACATCATTTCACAGCTGAGCTCTTAGGGAACACTTTGCATTCACTGATTGGATGAGATTGTGGTGTTACACCCCCCTGCCTTTCCACCATGTCCAGGCATAGAATACTTTGCTTTCAGCCTGCTCTGAGCAAGCAACCTCCTGTGTTCAGTAAGCAGCAAGGCAGCTCTGGGCAGAGCTACGCAGAAGCTACGGGCAATCACTGTGAGAGCTACAGTGATTTTCAGTTTCTAAGGGGATCAGCCAGGTGTGGCACATCCACACTTTTTTTTTTTTTGTAGAGCACATACATATTTGTATTGGTCCAAGCTGATACATAGCTAAACTTCAGCTGTACGCTAATGTTAGTAAAGTATGTGCAGTAAATTTATTATGCTATGCATTGTACTATTTGGGAACACCAAAGCTTGCAAGTACTGACTAACCAAAAAATACAGTATTTCCCATCCATGTTTACATTTGAAAGACCGCAATGGATCGGGAGTTCTGGTGTGGAACGCAAACTTGTGTCATTCAGTTCTTTCTTTCTGTCGGCTTGTCTTTTTTTTTTTTTATCTCTTCCTCTTCTGTCTCGGACCCTCAGGATGACTTCCCTCTGCATTCAGAAGGTTGTGCCAAGCTTGGCTTTTCGGTGAAGCTTTCATTGTTGCCACCTGAGTTCTACACCTATTCCTGTGAGAACAAAAATGTTGTATCTTGTTTTTGGGCTGAACTGTTTAATGGGTCCCAAAATGGTTCCCCTCGATTAAGGCCTCATGCACATTGGGCACTAAAAACTCCACTTTTATGAGCATCTGCCATTTTTTATTTTTTCTGCCTCTAAACGCCCCTTAAAAGCGGACTTCCACCCAAAAGTGGAACCTCCACTTATCAGCTCCCCCCTCCGGTGTCACATTTGGCACCTTTTGAGGGAGGGGGACAGATACCTGTTTTTGATCGCATCGGGATCACTTGGAAGTTCGCCCTCCCTCCTCCTTTCACTGGTGCCAGGCCATTCAGAAAGCATGGCGCTCTCCACGCGTACACAGGAGGAAACCGGCTGGAGCCGAAAGGCTTCACTGCCAGGTTCCCTTAGTACAAATGGCGGTGGCAGCACCCGAGAGCCGTCGGCTGGGCTGACGACATCACTGGATTCCAGGACGGGCAAGTGTCCTATTATTAAAAGTCAGCAGCTACGGGGCGGAACTCCTTTTTAAGCGGAGGTACGCCCCAAAAAAAAAAATAATTAAAAACCAGCAGCTACACATACTGCAGCTGCTGGCTTTTAATAATAGGACACTTACCTGTCCGGGAGTCCAGCGGTGTCGGCACTGCATCTGATGTTTCCATCAGCTGTCGGGTGCTATTGCGGGTAAGAGTACCTGGCAGTGCCTTTCGGCTTCACGCTGGGAACCCTACTGCTCATGAGCGAGGCCCCGCTCCTCTCTCCTACTGGCCCGGCGATAGGGGTAGGAGGAGGGAGCCCCAGCCATGACGTCAATAGCCGCGGCTGAGGCTCCCAGAAGTGAGAAAGGATATCTGTCAAAGACCGGTATCCTGTCTCCCCCCCCCCCCCTTGTGGCACTGGAAGGGGGGGGGGTCAGATGAGCAGAAGTTCCACTTTTGGGTGAAACTCCACTTTAATGTTACCCTATGGGGTTGAGTTACTAAAGCTGGAGAGTGTAAAATCTGGTGCAGATTTGCATAGAAACCAATTGGCTACCACGTTTTGTCATAGCTTAATTGAACAAGCTGAAGCTAGAAGCTAATTTGCAACCATTCACAGCTACACCAGATTGAGTGATCCAGTTTTAGTAAACCCCCCCGCCCCATGCATGTGTCCATGCATTGAAGGCATTTAGAGGCAGAAAAAACCCATTGTCAGCACGTTCAGGAACAGCAACATTTTGGCAGAAATAAATGCTTTGCAGTGCCTAAATGCGTGTATATGTGTCTTAACCCTAGGCGCGTTTAGTGCTTGAGCGTTTCATTCATTTCAGTAGCCAGAAAAAAATATTATACTGGCCAAGTAAATGAATTAACGCAACATTTTCTTTTCTTTTTTTTGTAGATATTTGTTCTATGTTCTGTTTGTATATATATGTAAAAAAATAAGTAGTTGTTTAAAAAATTAAATGCGTTTACAAAAACACAGCACATTTTAGATGCTGCTTTTCTCCAGGCAGTGAATAGGCGCTCAGGAGAGCTGGGAGCACATCCAGTGTGCATGTGGCCTAATGTTGCTCATTTGAAGGTGTTTTTTTGGAAAATATAGCTACTAAAATTTAAGTAAACCCCACTTTCGGTTTCAGCCAAGGAAGTGGTTTAATCTACTACCATGATGCTGCACATGTGATCAGTTATGACACCAGCCATTGGATGGTTTGACAGTTTGGTTGAGAGCACAACCAATGGGAGTGTTACATTTCCGGCACGTGCCGTAAATAAAACTTGTTTTATGGATGGGTTTGCTTCAGGCTTTAACTGCTGCCTTCTGGCCTCAGGATAAGGCAAATTATTGTATGGGATAACCGCTTAACAATTAGGCCTCATGCACACTTGGGTGTTTGGCGTTTGCCCAGCTATTCTAAACGTCTTTCTCCTGATAGGAGAAAAGCAGCGTCAACAACACACCTAAAGCCACGTTTGTTTGTTTTTTTAACGCATTTAAGCGTATCAAGCACTTGGCTGTTTGTTTATTTAATTGGCCAGAATATTAATTTATTCTGGCCATTGAAATGAATGCCCAAGCACGCAATGTGCCTAAGCCTATCACGTCTCCAACTAATCTTTTACCACTTCAATCAGCTCATTCCCCACAGTTACAACCTTTTGTACCATCTGCCCCACCCTATTAGATTATAAGCTCTTCTGAGCAGGGCCCTCTTAATCCTCTTGTATTTTATTGTATTATAACTGTATTTTTTTCCTTTTATATTGTAAAGCGTGCATAAACTGTTGGTGCCATAGAAATCCTGTATAATAATAATATAGTAACAGATATAACCAGATAAAATCTAAGCATTGTTTTATGTTTATGCTATGTGAAGTTGAACATGTAGTAAATATAAAGTTGGTGTTATCCTAATTTGGTTGCAAAAGTATAAATACTCTTTAACCACCTCAGGACCGCCTACCTGCGTTGTACTGCGAACTGGTAGCTCCTACAGAAACAGTGACCTATCTATAGGTCGCCCCTTGCTTCCAACGTCCTCCACTGTGATTGGACACTGTGGGATTTTGTCAGCAGGTCCTGGCGAATGATTCATGACTGAGACTTGTGTCCAATCACAGCCCAGGGCTCTGTACAGAGGGAACAATCTTTGTTTCTTTTCCCTGCAAATGGGGCGAAGAACCGAATAGATTTTTAGTTAAAAAAAAAAAAAAAAGCACAGATTGCACCCATACACTTGTTAGGCACACACTTAACCCCTTGATTATCCTGAGATGTTAGCCCCTTCCCAGCCAGTGTCATTAGTACAGTGACCGTGTATAGTATCACTGGATTAGAGCCACTGGTGATGTCCATGTCAGTCGGTTCCCACAAAGTGACAGTTCATGTCAGATTACCCACCACACTAATCGGTCCCTCTATAAGTCGCTGATCACCAGTATAAAAGAACCAAAAAAATTTTTTAGTATAAATACCATAGTGCAGTGATGACGAACCTTGGTACCCCAGATGTTTTGGAACTACATTTCCCATGATGCTCCACTACACTGCAGAGTGGATGAGCATCACGGGAAATGTAGTTCTAAAACATCTGGGGTGCCAAGGTTCGCCATCACTGCCATAGTGTGTAGATGCTATAAACTTCACACAAACCATCCAATATACATTTATTGACATTTTGTTTACCACAGACAGCAGAATACATTTTAGCCTAATGCCGCGTACACACGAGCGGACTTTCTATCCTACTTGGTCCGGCACACTTTCCGACGGACTTTGTCCGCCAGGTGCGCCGGACTTTAAAACGAACGGACTTGCCCACACACGCCGGGATTTTCCGGCGGGCTAAGTCCGCCCGTCTTTCCGACGGACTTTCGCCGGAGTTCCGGCGGACTTTCAGAATGAACGGACTTGCCCACACACGGACAAGTCCGTTCATTTTGAACGTGACTCAGGTGCGACGGGACTAGAAAAGGATGTCAATCTTGCCGCTTTTATCGGCTAGATTGACACCTTGCGAGCCCCGTCGCGGGGCATACCAGGCCCTTAGGTCTGGTATGGATTATAAAGGGGAACCCCGCTACGCCGAAAAAACGGCGTGGGGCCCCCCCTAAAATCCATACCAGACCCCGATCCGAGCACGCAGCCTGGCCGGTCAGGAAAGGGGGTGGGGACGAGCGAGCGCCCCCCCCCCCTCCTGAACCGTACCAGGCCGCATGCCCTCAACATGGGGGGTGGGTGCTTTGGGGGAGGGGGGCGCCCTGCGCCCCCCCCCCCCCAAAGCACCTTGTCCCCATGTTGATGAGGACAAGGGCCTCTTCCCGACAACCCTGGCCGTTGGTTGTCGGGGTCTGCGGGCGGGGGCTTATCGGAATCTGGGAGCCCCCTTTAATAAGGGGGCCCCCAGATCCCGGCCCCCCACCCTATGTAAATGAGTATGGGGTACATGGTACCCCTACCCATTTACCTAGGAAAAAATTGTAAGTAATAAAACACACTACACAGGTTTTTAAAATATTTTATTAAACAGCTCCGGGGGGGGGATCTTCCTCCGGCTTCGGGGGTCTTCTTCCGGCTTCGGGGGTCCCTCCGCTTCATCTTCTCCCGGCGTCCGGTTGGTTCTTCTCCGCTCTCCGGCCTCTTCTCCCGGTGTCGCAGGTCTTCGGCCGGCCCCTCCGCTCTCTTCATGTAGCTCTATTGCGAGCGGAGGTCCGGACTTCTGGGCTTCTGGGCTTCTTGGCTTCTTGGCTTCTTGGCTTCTTGGCTTGGCTTGGCTTCTCTTCTCTTCCCCCAGATGTTGACACGACGCTCTCTCCGGCTGGACTGGTTTCTGAGGGCTGCGTTGTGACTTATATAGGCGGAGACCCCGCCCCCATATGATGTCACAGTCCCTGGGCATGCTGGGACTGTGACGTTTTAGGGGGCGTGGTCGACCACGCCCCCTAAAACGTCACAGTCCCAGCATGCCCAGGGACTGTGACATCATATGGGGGCGGGGTCTCCGCCTATATAAGTCACAACGCAGCCCTCAGAAACCAGTCCAGCCGGAGAGAGCGTCGTGTCAACATCTGGGGGAAGAGAAGAGAAGCCAAGCCAAGAAGCCAAGAAGCCAAGAAGCCAAGAAGCCCAGAAGTCCGGACCTCCGCTCGCAATAGAGCTACATGAAGAGAGCGGAGGGGCCGGCCGAAGACCTGCGACACCGGGAGAAGAGGCCGGAGAGCGGAGAAGAACCAACCGGACGCCGGGAGAAGATGAAGCGGAGGGACCCCCGAAGCCGGAAGAAGACCCCCGAAGCCGGAGGAAGATCCCCCCCCCCGGAGCTGTTTAATAAAATATTTTAAAAACCTGTGTAGTGTGTTTTATTACTTACAATTTTTTCCTAGGTAAATGGGTAGGGGTACCATGTACCCCATACTCATTTACATAGGGTGGGGGGCCGGGATCTGGGGGCCCCCTTATTAAAGGGGGCTCCCAGATTCCGATAAGCCCCCGCCCGCAGACCCCGACAACCAACGGCCAGGGTTGTCGGGAAGAGGCCCTTGTCCTCATCAACATGGGGACAAGGTGCTTTGGGGGGGGGGGCGCAGGGCGCCCCCCTCCCCCAAAGCACCCACCCCCCATGTTGAGGGCATGCGGCCTGGTACGGTTCAGGAGGGGGGGGGGCGCTCGCTCGTCCCCACCCCCTTTCCTGACCGGCCAGGCTGCGTGCTCGGATCGGGGTCTGGTATGGATTTTAGGGGGGGCCCCACGCCGTTTTTTCGGCGTAGCGGGGTTCCCCTTTATAATCCATACCAGACCTAAGGGCCTGGTATGCCCCGCGCTCGCCGCAATAGGAAGATTTGTTTTTCCTATTGCAGCGAGCGCGAGATGCAATACCATCCCCTCGTGTCGTATTTGGTCCGTCGGACCAGCCTACACACGAGCGGGCTTTCTGTCGGACCAGCACACACACGAGCGGACTTTCCGCCCGAAACTGAGTCCGACGGAAAGATTTGAAACTTTCTTCAAATCTAGGTCCGGCGGGCTTTTGGGAAGAAGTCCGCCGGAAAAGTCCGCCGCCGCCCACACACGGGCGGATTGTCCGGCACACTCTGGTCCGCCGGACCAAGTATGCCGGAAAGTCCAACCGTGTGTACGCGGCATAAGTGTATGGAGAAATTACATTTTTTAAATTTTATTGGACATGTTTTATCTCAAAGTTAAAAATACTGTGGGTTTATTTTTCAAAATTTTCAGTCTTTTTTTGTTTTATATAACAAAAATAAAAAACCCAGTGGTCAAATACCACCAAAAGACAGTTCTATTTGTGTGAAAAAAAGTGATACAAATCATAAATCCAACCTTTTGACCTTCCTGGGACACATTGGAATCCGCCCGTGGGACCACTTGTGTCCGATGCTGTATCGCCCTCAGTAAAAAAAGATACTGGGGTTATGACAGCTAGCTTCAGCGATGACACCGGTATATAACGTCAAAGTAATGATGTATATTTACTGTGGACAGTCAGCAAGTGGTTAATTTTGCCCTTCCTGTGATTCATCCCTGAAAATAGTTGCTCCCAAATATAGGTGCTGCCGAAAATTGATGACCTGAATAAGGAGTAATTGTGAAGTGGGATAATTTACTTTGGGAAGATAAAACTTCTAAAAGTCAAGTAAAGAGGCACTGTCACATTTTTCTTCGCCAAGTGTAAACGCGTTTTTACAAAAAAAAAAAAAAAAAAAAAAATTTTTCTTTGAATAAGTTTACAATGTTGTGTTGGGCTGCATTTATAGACATCTTGAGTCGCAGGTTGGACACTCCTGCTTTAACCTGTTCCCAACCAGCCTTAAGTCAAATAATAGCCAGGCAGGACATTCAGTGTTCTGGGCAGATGCCTTGACGTCCTCCCGGAGCACGCCTCGCATGCGCCCCATGGGCCACACTGTGGTGCGAACTGTCACTTACTGACCAATTACTGATCAGTGTACTGGTCGCTGCTGGTACTATGTGATCGCTGTGACCAATCACATTAAATCACATGAAATTTGTACACAATATATGGCTTTCTTTCATGCCATCCATTATTTACTATTGGGTTGATCTATGTGATTGGTCACTGTGATCACATGTTACAGACAGAGCTAATCACAGCCCATCTGTACCATGTGATTAGCTGTGAACAATCAAATTCACAGCAACTTCAAAAACGAATCATGCAGCTTACTAAATATCTTGGACTGTCTACTTTTCAAAAAAGGGGTCATGTGGGGGATATTTGTACTCAACTGGCGTTTTTGGGCCTCAAGAAATGGGATCAGTACATCAGGATTGATCAATTTATTTATTTATTTTTTATGTATATATATATATGTGTGTGTGTTTTATGGACTGTATAAAGTTTCTACAGACTAATATACACTGATTTGGGTTATTTTCACCAAAGAAATGTAGCAGAATACATTTTGGCCTACCACCAAAAGAAAATTATTTGTGTGGAAAAAAAAAAAAAGATAAAAATGTTATATGGGTACAGTGTTGCATTGACCGCGCAATTGTCATTCAAAATGCGACATCGCTGAAAATTGGCCTGGGCTGGAGGGGGGTAGAAGTGCCCAGTATTGCAGTGGTAAAGGAATCCTGCACAAAGATATATGGAGGCTGCTAATGATGACCTCTCCTTCTTCTGAAAATGCTACTTACCACTCACATTGGAAGCATTGGTGCCTCCCAGTGCTACAGAAAACAGGTGGATGTATTTTTGAGTGTCACGCACAGAAAGATGCCTGCCAGTTTATGGGAGTGTCCTAAATTACCACAATTTAAAAAAAAAAAATCCATGCTAAAATGTATGTGGGCTGCTTTTACTGATCCCTCCCAAAAATACTAGCTGTCTGGCTTCCATGCTAATTCTAGAACATCAATTCATTGAGTCCCTGACTCAGCACCAGTAAGCTGAATAGCAGTTCTGCATGGATTTGTTGTATATTTGTTAGATTGGTGACCCAGAAGGTGTGAAGGTGAAACCTGAGACAGCCAGGCAGCAAGCATTTTATAAAATCAGCAGTGGCAACTGACATATTTATTTCAGTGCAACTTTCCTTTTAGTTTTCTCCTTTTATAGAACTGTGATGATGATTAGAATGCTGTTGGAGATATAAAAGAGACTAAGTAGTCTTGTGTTTGACTTTTTACTAAATTGTTGATTTGAAAAAGTAAATGTACAGCTCATTTTCCCTGATCTGTCATTTTACCTTCAAACAGAATCTATCCCATTAAAGAGGTTCCCATGGAAACAGAAGAATTAACAGATTGGTTATATCAGCGTTTTGTTGAAAAAGAAGATCTATTGTCACACTTTTATGAAACAGGTATAGAGATGTTTGGGTTATTTATTTTTAATTAAAGGATTGATCAACCAAAAATTAGGTCTGTTATGTCATATGCAAATGTCTTGTATAAGCTTTCATATCTTTAAAAAGCTTAAAAGGGGTTGTAAAGTTTTTTTTGTTTTTTTTTAATAAAAATAACAAACATGCCTTTACTTGCCTGCTCTGTGCAATGGTTTTGCACAGAGCAGCCCCGTTCCTCCTCTTCCGGGGTGCCCTGCCAGCACTCCTGGCTCCTCCTCTTTATCGGGTGCGCTCCTGAGTCCTGCTACTGCATCCATTGACACAGATAGCAGGACTTGGCCCTGCCCCCCACTCCCATGGCACTGGATTTGATTGACAGCAGCAGCCGCCAATGTCTCCTGGAGAGAGAGAGAGAGAGCGGCTGGAGTCGCTGGGCTCGTGCTCATCGCTGGATTGGATCGGGCTCAGGTAAGAAAAAGGGGGGGCTCTGCAGCTGCTGCACAGAAGGTTTTTCACATTATTGCAAAGAATGCATTAGGGTGAAAAAACCTTGTGACTTTACAACCACTTTAAAGAGGTATTAAACTCAAAGTGCAGCTTATCAATTCTTAGATGTGATGGCTGCATTTGTTTTCCTTTTTTAGGCTTTTTTCTTTCTATTTTCAGCCAGTAAGTCTGTTGTGTTTCAACAGAAAAGCTCTCTTGCAGTTGTAGTATTGAGATAAACCATTTAACACTGGCAGGGGTGCTGAAAATTATCAGTTTTTATTTATATAAAACTTTTATCCCAAAATGGGAAGAAAAAAAAATTGCTGTAAAAAGTATTAGTTGAAGTTCAGCTTCAATTTGTTACTGTATTTAAATCTGCTAGTACATCTAACATTCCCTTGCTCATTCAGCCAGAGTGGTGTCTGTATAATACAGCTACACCAGGTGAAAACAGAGGGCAAAAAAGCCTAAAAAAAAGAAAACAAATGCAGCCACACTTCTAATGATTGGTAAACTGCAATATATTCTTTTGTTTGTTTTTGGGTTTAATACCACTTTCAGATACTTTGACATTAGAGTTCTGCTCTATGGCTTACATTTTTTTGTAAAACTTCATTTTCTAATAAAAAAAAAAATTAAAGAAAGAAATAGGCTGGGGGAGCCTACAATGCATTACGGTAAAAAACCTTCAGCCTTTACAACCACTTTAATTCTGCTTTAAGTGCAACTTGTATAAATTGCTAAATTTGTCCTGATATTAGCCTTTTGTAATACCCTGTAGAGCAGCACGAAGATTAGGAGAGGACCAGGTAGCAGAGGGGGCAAAATCATGAGTTCTTTATGTACGTATAATGTCTAGGAACATTCCGACAGGAGGAGAAAGCAGAGAGATGCGCTAGTTGTGTTGCTTAAAGTTTTGTAAAGTCAGAGTTGGATTACTGTCAGTCCCTCTGTTCTAAAAAGGAATACACAGTGTAAATTTATTTTATTAATTTTTTTTTCTCTGCTAAAATGATCCTACTAAATACCTTATTTCAGATCACCTTTATGCAGTCACGTGACCTCCTGCCCCTCTCCTCTCCCTATCTAATGGCCACAGTGGAGGAGGAAGGGGGGGGGGCTGAGACTCCCTTTTGACGTCACCTGGGAGGTCACATGACTGCTGTGCTGTCTGCTCAGTTCCTCCCACTGTAGTCCTTACATCGGGGAGGAGAGCGGCAGGCGGTCACATGACTGCACAGAGGCAATCTGAAATAAAGTGTTTAGTGGCATCATTTTAGAAAAACATTTACACTGTGTAGTGGTATACCTTATTAGAACAGAGGGGCTGGCAGTAATCCTACTCTGACTTTACAGCCAGTTGCTAATAGCGGCAGAAGGAGAGGGGTGAGGAGGAAATCGCTCACACACTAGGAGTTGCCAGGCAGGGAGGGGGATAGAGGAGAGACTCTACCACAGCAGGATGACGGAGGCACATAAACTGACCACAGTATCATTGATCAGCAGCCATGATTATCATGGTCAGTTCACATAGGGGGGATACAGGAACAGGCAGTATCTACCATTTTTTAACAGCATAGAAAAGGACAGATTAGACAGCACAAGAACTGTGCAGTTTAATCGGCTTTAAAGGAAGATTTTTTTTTTTTTTTTAAGGTTAAAACCTCTTTAATTGCAATAGAGAAATGATGGGTCGCTAAGCTGGCTATTATTTTTTGTCAGGAAAACAGACACAAACCCTTGGGATGGGAAGGGTCCGAAATACATGTACAGTTGGAAAAATAACCATTTGATTCCCTGCAGATTTTGTGAGTTTTCCCACTTACGAATTAATTAAGGGTCTATCATATTTTATCAAAGGTGTATTTTAAATGGTAGAGACACAATATCAACCAAAAATCCAGAAAAAAACACACGATACAAATGTTATAAATTCAGTTGCAGTTCAGTAAGTAAAAATAAGTATTTGATCCCCCAGGAAAAAAAAACATGACTTAGTACTTGGTGGAGAAACCCTTGTTGGCTTAAGGTTTCTTGACTGTCACTTGGCAACTTGAAGTTTCAGATCCCTCCATAAATTTTCTATAGGATTAGGGTCTGGAGACTGGCTGGGTCACTCCCTGACCCTAATGTGCTTCTTGAGCCACTCCTTTATTGCCTTGGTGGAATGTTTTGGGTCATTGTCATGCTGGAAGACCCATCTTTAGTGTTCTGGCTGAGAGAAGAAGGTTCTCATCCAAGATTTTACAATACATGGCCCCGTCCATTGGCCCCTCAATGTGGCAAAGTCAGCCTGTAGCTTTAGCAGAGAAACAGCCCCAAAACAAATGTTTCCACCTCCGTGCTTAACTGTAGGGATGGTGTTGTTAGTCATAGTCAGCATTTTTCTTCCTCTGAACACGGCGAGTCGAGTTAATTCCAAAGAGCTAAATTTTGGTCTCGGCACTTTCTCCCAATCCTTCTCTGAATCTTTTAGATGTTCATTGGCAAGCTTCAGACAGGCCTGTACATGTCTTCTTGAGTGGGACCTTGCGGGCGCTGCAGGATTTTAATCCATGGCAGCGTATTGTGTTACCAATGGTTTGTTTGGTGACTGTGGTCCCAACTGCCTTGAGATTATTCACAAGTTCCTCCCGTGTAGTTCTGGGCTGATCCCTCACTTTTCTCATGATCATCCTTACCCCATAAGGCGAAATCTTGCATTAAGCTCCAGACTGAGGGCAATTGATGTTTATTTTGTATTTCTTCCATTTGCGAATAATCGCTCCAACAATTGTCTCCTTCTCACCAAGCTTCTTACTGATGGTCTTGTAGCCAATTTCAGCCTTGTGCACGTCTACAGTCTTGTCCCGGACATCCTTTGACAGCTCTTTGGTCTTGTCCATGATGGTAAAGATGGAATGGATGAAAGATTCTGTGGATTGGTGTCTTTTATACACATAACGAGTTTTCGTTAGGAGCACCTTCTTAAATTGATGGGACTAACCTGTGTACCACATGAGCACATACTGTAGCCAGTCTGTGGGAGCCAGAATTATTGTTGGTTGGTAGGGAATCAAATACTTATATTACTGCAACTCAATTTATAACATTTGTGTCGTGTTTTATTTCTGGATTTTTGGTTGATATTCTGTCTCTATCATTTAAAATATACCTATGATAACAATTATAGACTCTCTTAATTTATTTGTAAGTGGGCAAACTTAGAAAATATGCAGGGGATCGAATAATTCCCCCACTGTATTTCAATTCAAAAGCTTCAGTAATAACTCAAACTTTGTGCTCATTGATATGATATACTTTCCTGTTTGTCAACCATTTTAGGCTAAAGGTGGTTTACCAGATTCTAGCTACATTTGTCCTTCAGTTTTGTTTCTCCTTTCTTCCAGGTGCTTTTCCTCCCCCGGAGGGACAGAAGAAAGCCGTGTCAAGGGAAATGACCCTAAGCAATGTCTGGCTCTTCCTTGTACAGTCGTTCGCCTTTTTGTCAGGGTACATGTGGTACTGCATTCTTCGCTATTTTTATCATTGCCTATTTTAAAAAGCTCAGTGGGACCTGAGGACTCAGACGTAGGAAATTGCAAGCTCTAACAAAAGAGCACCATGTTATCTGTGTGAATGTGAAAACACCACAGTCAACAAAATCGCTGACTTATATATATATTTTTTTTTTATATTACTTTTTTTTTGTTTGCATTTTAAGCCCGGACTGGGGCAGTTTTAAACTGGCGTGATAGTACGGCTCAATGTGGATGACCTGCTAACATGTCTTTAGCAAGTGGGCAGAAGTCTTTCTGAATCTGTTTAACTAATGAAGGTGAGGCCTGAAACTGTTGACTCATTTAACAAGGGCAGTGAAAACCTACAGAAAGAAGAAAGTTCAGCGGGTTGGCTTCCTTAAGTCGTAGCAACGAGCGCCAAGTTGCCGATCCCTAATTTGGGTGCAGACCCAAGGCACCGCCCAACAATACAAGACTCTGAAATGCATTGCGCATTGGCTAAAACGCCTAAGGTAGGCGTTGGGATAAAAAAAAGATCTGGTGAGATTACATAGAATAGGTGTCCGTGCTCCTGTCCTGTTCTCTCTCTGTCCATCTTGGCATCACAGAATCGTGCCCAACTTGGCGAAGATTAAAACGGTCGTTTTATGTTTACCACAATGCACCTGGTTTACTTGTCTTATCCCTGTTGAGGAGCAGTGTCTATCTGTTCGATTTAATTTTTTTCTGTGTTAAAATGCACCATTTCATATGTGAATTTTATATCAATATAGTGTCTTTTTTTCCTTTTTAATTGCACTTTTTTCCAATGTAGTAAAATTTCTGTGGACTGTTAAGTGCTAATACTGCTAGAAATCACATCTGATGATGTCCCTCAACTGCCCTGTCTCATTGCGTTAATGTCATTCTGTTTGGCTGCGTACATGTGACAAGCAGGGGACGATGTTGGGAAGTCATTGTTTTCCTAATTCAGGGCTTGACTCGCACCATATGCGTCCTTTATTGTTTCTCTCGATCTTTTCAAATCGGTTGCAGGGCCCTTGGCCTATGTGTCAGCTTGATTTTTAGCTCAGTTGAGCGCTTCTTATTTAGGGCATTGCAAAGTCCAAATTCTTAGCAAAAATTGCCTGATGTTCTTTTGTCTTCAGAAGAACAGCTGAAGGAATACCACTAAAAGTTGCTCTGATATGTATTCCACATTATCAAAACAGTGGTGGACATACAAAATGTGCTAAATTAACAAAATCGTATCACAACAGGGTGGAACTGGATATGTCCATAGTGGAAGGTGCCACGTCCTAGCTGAAAGATATATTGGAATGGAAAGGGAATTGGCTATCTAGGCACAGGTACACACGTTTTCATAAAAACTTATTATTTAGTTACAGAAATTTTAAAAAACATTAACAAGAATTATTACATAAAGCACATATTGCCTAAGAGGAGTTGAATCGTAACCAAAACTACCATAACCTAGTATTGGTAGTAGACATGCGTCTATTGAAAGACGATAACTCGTGCATATAGGCTCGGTGGAAGTGGATATGGTGTAAATTTGGTCTACATGTTGCGCGCTTCAGCGCTTCCTCAGGAATCCACCCTTTATTAGTACCAGTTGCTTAATATAAGTAAGTGACCTCGCTTGTCCTGCTGTAGCAGTACCTAATGGAAAGCTTCCCTGAGAAACTCCACTGTGACTCCTGCTGTAAACGGCAAAGGCAGCTCTAGCTACCGTTGCTGTTTACAGCAGGACAAGCGGGGTCACTTACTCTTATATTAAGCAAGTGGTACTAATAAAGCATGGATTCCTAATTTCGCTGGCTTTCAGTCCTAATGAAGCACTTTCTGGTGTTTAGTTACACCTCTGGATAACCTTATGAGTGGACTATTCCTCACTATACCACATGTCTGTTTTACCTTCTGCTGGTTGCCCCTTGTTCCCCGTGATCAACTCTCTCCACAGATACTTTGAAGGTGACTTCTGTATGTATTATGTTTTTTAACACTTGCCTAAAGCTTCTGAGGAAACGCTGAAGCGAGCAATATCCACACCATATCCACTTCCACCAAGCCTATATGGATACAAGTTACCGTTTTTCAATTGACGCATGTCTACAACCATTACTAGGTTATGGTGGTCTTAATGGTTTTGGTTATGATTCAACTCCTCTTAGGCAATATGTGCTTTATATAATAATTGTCAATGTATGTTTTTGTAAAAAAATGTTTTTATGAAAACGTGTGTACCTGTGCCTACAGTCCAATTCCTTTTCCATTCGGACATACAAAATGGCTGCCAAATTTAATTACCTACTGGCCTGGGAGGCTGTAAGTAGGCGCCTACTTGGGCAGTTATTAAGGGAAAAACTGTAATCTGTTAACATGTTTTTGTTAAGATTGGTTCACCACTGTAACATTTTTCTGACCTGAAAAAATATAATTTTGTTGATGCAGTCTCTGCACCTTTTTCATTTGGTAAAATACATTATATGGCCAAACATTTGTGGATACCCCATTTGTCACGCCTATATGCGTTTGTTGGACATCCCATTTCACAACTATGGGCATTCATATAAAGCTGGGCACATCTCTGCGGCTAGAACATCCTCTACTTTCCTAAGAGGGCTTTCCACAAGATTTTGTGCCCATCCAGCCAAAAGATCACGTGGAAGGTCAGGATCTGACCTTTCATGTTGGATAAGAACCTGCAGTTAGCATTCCATTTCATCCTAAAGATGTTCATTAGGGTAGAGGTCGGGACTCTGTTCGAGCCACTTGTGTTCTCCGCACCAAACTTCTCAAACCATGTCCTTATGGATCTGGCTTTTTGCGCTAGGGTGCAGTCATGCTGAAAGAGAAAAGGGACTTTTCTAAACTGACTAAACTGTTGCCACAAAGCACACAATTGTCTAAAATTCCATGGAATGATGTAGTGTGGATGGTGCCTTCTACTGGAAGCACTTGAACTCAATAATTTACAGTGGTGTTTACATACATTTTGGCCATATAATGGATTTTGAGTCTGCTAGGCATTGAGATGCAGCGCTCCTCCAGAGAGGGTTGGAGTGTCCAGCTATTGAAAAACTTGTGTAAAACCAATACATAAAATGTTGATTTGTGGTTTTTGTATGTACTGGGGAAGGGTTAGAACCTCTGCCAGGTCTTTATAGCTGTCTTTTCAGTCACTAGGGCAGGAAGTGAGGGGAATCTGTCCAGTGAGGACACACAGCGAGCAATAAGAACACCTTTAGTGGCATAAGTGAAACTCCTCAATGGGCAAACAGATGTCAATAAAAGTTTGACAGAAGTTTGAACTCTTTCACTCTGTTAAAGAGCGTTTACTGGAATTTAAAAAGTAGCGTTTCTCATATGGTAATTGTGAGTAGCACTGCCAGACCAATAAAACTGATTTTTATTCCATGTTTTTAGGTCAATACAAAATTCCAGAGCTACCAGATTTGTAATATATTTGGGCCAAGTTCTAATAAGGTAATATATTAAAGTGGTTGTAAACTCTTATATACCCATTGAAGCGACTGGCCCCAGTTGATACACAGAGATTTAAAAAATCCTCCTACATAAGCTGTACAGGTTTATCTGTAGCCCTCTCTCCTATACAGCCGTTCAAAGTCCAGAATTTATAAAGCTTTTCTGAGCTGTCAGAAAAAAGCGAGCGGAGAGCTGAAATTACATTCTGCAGAGCTCAGTGAGGAGAGCGCTAAGAGCTGATTGGAGGAAAGGGACACCTTCCCCCTTCACACAGGAACAGAGCCGAGGCTGTCAATCAGCTGGAGCTCCCTCCCCTGTCACCTTTTTTCTCTTGGTGTCAGGAAAACTTGTCAAAAGTGACTCATGCTGATAGCAGGGGAACTAGGCAGCAGACAGAATTGGCATTTAGTTCTCTGGATGGAAACAAGTAGACACTATAGAGAGATATTCTTTGCTGATATTTCTTGTTTGAGGTTTACAACCACTTTAATTTAACACAAGTGACCCTCGTGTGTTATCTGCAACCTTGGGTCATCACTAGTTACACCATCCTGATCTATTCCACATTACTGGCAGAGATAATAAAGTTCAACTATTAAGATGTTAAGATATGGAAGAACAAAAAAGTGGCATTTGTTTTTGTTTTTTAAAGTGGCAAAAAAATTAGTCCCGTTATACAACTAAAAAAAAAAAAATCAATAAAAATATTTTTTTAAAATATTGATAGCATACCTGTCTGAAATCTGTCTTTATCTTATAATTTCATAACCTCCGGAACGGGAGAAATCAAACTGTAAGTGGGTGGTTCAGTATTGAACCAATCAGGTTCCATTGCATTGTATGGCCTGCTTATTTTAAGCACTATAGGGGGATGTGTTTAGGTCAGAAGAGAGGACTCATAGGGGAGATCTTATCAATGTGATCATGTTCAATGAAGAGGAAAGTTTTATATTGGGCTATAATTATGACTATTGATGTCTCTGTCCTGGCTATGTAGTGTCCCAGGCGGTTATCAATTTCAAAAGAGGCTGGACAAATTATCAGATTGTATAATGGGTAAAACTGTTTACATACATGTATTTTAAAGCGGAGGTCCACCCACCGCTGCCAAAATTAAAAGCTAGCAGCTTTTACTGCAGCTGCTGACTTTTAATAATAGGACACTTACCTGTCCTGGAGTCCAGCGATGTCGACACCGCAGCTGATGTTCTCATCAGCTGTCGGGTGCTGCCGCCTCCATTGCGAGTAAGGGAATCCAGCAGTGTAGCCTTACGGCTTCACGCCGGGAACCCTACTGCGCATGCGCAAGGCTCCGCTGACAGACATATTAATGACTGAAGGGAATATTCTATTACTGCTTTGGTTTCTGTTCTCCTTTGTGGTGACATTTTTGTTTGTTATCTTTCAGTTTTGATGGCATTCCTTTTAATAGAGATGTCCATGCGGAAAAAACTAAACGGTAGCAAATATTTTTAAAAAAACGTACTCTGGGTGTAATGTCTCATGGGTGCTTTTAGCACCTTTCTCAACAATGTAAGATTCCCTGGAAGTAGTAGTATGGCATATTAAATGCTCCACGTGACAGGACCAGGGGCATTTCTGTATAAAAATATTGTACAGAGCTTCAACTCAGTTTGCTGCATCTTGTATAGAAAAGCTCCAGGAATGCGGGTGTGACAGCATGTTTGGTGAATCCCGTGTATTACTACTCGTTTAAGCAAAAGTGATGCCTTTTACATGCACAGCACCAGAATCACCCTTTTCAATTTGCCATAATGCAGTAACAGAGCACACTTGCATAGCTAGGATATAAAACAACCACATTTTTGCAGTGAAGCTGCAGAGAAGGACCCTTGGCCTCTGTGGAAAAGCAGTGGTCTCATTGTAGAGGTCTGACGAGCATGCCTCCTGCTGAGATGGGCTCAGGCCTGTTCAGGATCCCAGTCCCAACCCACCTGCCCGATCCCGCCAGGAAGCCGACACTGCACACCGCTAATCATGGGCAGTGAGACATTTCCTGATCTGTGCAGCTGCGGACCCAGGAATGTCTCGCTGCCTAATTTGAAATGTGTGGGCTTTCTGGCGGGATTGGGCAGGTGGGTTGGGACTGGGATCCCGAAAATGCCCGAGCCCATCTCTAGTGTTAAGTCAGACCTATAGATCTGCGGTCAGCATAGCTTGTGCTCCCCACTGATTGAAGTGCTCAGGCTCTGACTCGGTATGGGGCGTGTCGGACCTCTGCAATGGGATCACTGCTTCTACACAGGGAGCAAGGGTCCTTCTCTGCAGCTGCTGGCAGGGGGCAGGGTTTTCTACTTCAGCTTTGGCTGCTTTAGGGAAAAAATAACTAAGGCTGGGTTCACATTTGTGCAAATTGGATGTGGGTTTCCCCCGCATCCAATTCGCATGACAGGAGAGTGTGCCCGGCTCTCAATGGAGCCGGTTCACACATCTGTGGTGCAGATGGTTAAGGGGTCCTGTGTGACTTTGGCTCCATTTCAGGTCTGAATTTAGGCAAAACTTTGGGCCCCGATTCTTCCCTGAAATGGAGAACAAGGACGCACCGGCCTCCTGCTTTGAGCCGCATCCGATGCAAGTGTAAACCCAGCCTGTGACATTGGAAACCTTTTTGTTTTGATAGAACGTATTTAATTTAAATGGGAGGTTTTAATTGGGCTTTAATTCATCGCTGGCATTATTGTGGTTTCTACTAATTCGCTATAAAGTCTGCTCTTTCAATAACTGCCTATAAATAGACTATGAGGTGCTGGATTTGGTCTGAGAATGTTTAAATTTCCACATATGAAACCAGATCATCACGGCTTCATGGCAAAAAGGTTTGCCTATGGGGTAACCTAGATATCTGGTCATTGCATGATGGCTTCTTTTAGCTTTCTGCATAGGGGTCCCTTTATACTGTAGCCTGCGTACTTCAGCATGGCAAATCTCTAAGCACTGCTCTATGGATACTGCATACAGTGCTGAGTCTACTGCAGAGTAGTGGGTGTCATTTAACCAACAGATAAGAACATTGATTTGTTTTCACTGCAGATTACAGGATAGTAGTAAAACATCCTAAGTAAAATTTGATATAGTGAACTTAATTCTACTTGCTGTAAGTCTGCTTGACTGCTGAAGTATTTTTGGTACTGTTAGAATGAGTTTTTCTGAAGTACTATTCAGCTCAAAAATTACTAATTAATTCCAGACTGAGAAACCTTATCAATAGAAAGTAAAGGCTCGTACACTTGATCAGAAAATCGGACAAAAAAATACTGCTTTTGAGGCAATCGTATGATAATCTGATGGTTGGTACACCACTTTTGACAGCCAAAAGCGACAGTTCGTCTGTTATTTGAAGGGACAAACATGAAAAATTTTCTTGTGCGATTTTCGTTTAATCCGTACAATCTTCATCCGAAAAATACAATACATGACATCACTTCTAAATTTTGTGATACGAGAATTTTCGTAACTCTAGTAACCTTTTAATTTTCGATATGGAGACTAGCATGCAAAAAAAAAACGGATGGCCATTTGTCTGATAATCTCATCGTGTGTACGAGGCATAAGGATATAGAATACTAATCATACTAATTTGTCTTACTACCAGTGGGATAGCAGATAATGTACACATTAGAGGCTCACTCTGTTTCATGTTGCCATAAAAGTAGGCACATCTATGCTATGGGCATATCGCGTTCCTATGAAGAAGAACCGAGACTGTCTGTTGGAATGCTGAGAGCCATCAACTCTGCACTGATATGCTGACTAGAGGAGATGAAATATTTGGGCTAATTCGTGTCACGCATGGAAACCCACACACACACACACACACTTTTTTTTTTCTACCTTTAGAGGAAAAGTCTTTTCTATATGATGGCTGGGCCCTGTATGAATTAATTTTGGATCATTTTAGTGGGGTTCCTTTTTAATACTGTAAACACAATGTTGATAATGTATTTCATAAAATAAGTTGTTCGTTGGCCATATATTGTTATACTGGTTCCTTTTGTTGCTCGGCTCAAAGCTGCTCTCCCATGCAGTAGATTACTATGAAGAGGTCAAGTAGGGCTGTATCTCGGGGCAGCAGACCTAATGCATCTGAGCAATCTTGTATACGTATGCATAGGTGACCTCTCCATGTTGTATCTGTAGAGCAGGGGTATCAAACTCAATTTCATCGTGGGCCGCATCAGCATTATGATTGCCCTCAAAAGGGCCGTCGTATCTGTAAGATTAGATGTCCAGGGCATCCCCTCCCCTTACATTAGATGTGGAGTCCCCCCTTACATCACAATCACAGTGTACCCCCTTTCCTTATGCTGCTGCTGGCAAGAAGCTGTATGCATTGCTTGAAAGCAGAAAGTAAGGGTCTGGAGGAGAACCAGAGGAGGGCTGGAGTTCTGCAGCTGCAGGAGAGGTGCGAGGGCCACATGAAATGGCCTGGAGGGGCGGATTCAGCCCGCGGGCCTTGTGTTTGACACCTGTGCTGTAGAGGATCTCTTAATTATAACTGTTGGCTGAAAGTAAAAAAAGGCAACCCCAGATGCGTAAAATTAGTTTTTAATCTGAGTTCTGTATAATCTAATGCAGCCAGAATCCTAGTGCTTCTGTATGGTAATGCAGCATTGATTTGTTCTGAGTTGTGCAATTGTATTCTTGACTTTTGCTGTATGTGGGTGAGGCTGCAAGTGGTTTGTAGAGAAGGGATGGGGCTGCAGCCACAGACCTGTTTGCTATCATTTAAGGCTTAGATTCAGGGCCATTCACTTTCTATATTGACAAGAATTTATGCCCTCCTGACCCAAACACCTATATGAGCTTGCTGGACATTCCTGCTTTGCAGCTATAACCATCTCCACACTTCTGCTTTCTTTTTCACAAACTAGGGAATTTGTGTCGTGAGGTCAGATAAAAGACCTGGCACACAATTGGCTGTATTCTTCTCAAAGGTGTTTAGTAGGGTTGAGGTCAGGGCTCTGTGGAGGCTATTCAAGTTCCTCCACACCAGAATCCTCAAGCCATGTCTGCATGGGACATGACAATATATTGGAAAGATGTCCACCATATTTCTGACCGTATAGGTGTGATGATCAGGTGTCCACAAACTATTGGAGGTCTAGTGTAGAGAAAATTACCTGGAATTTTGTGAAATTATCTTGCAGCACAAGTAAAGAAGTTGAAAGCCAAAGGTTATGAAAAGTAGAGCCACTTAGCAATTCGTTCATGTCCAGATTCAGTTTTGTTGCAACATTTGCATTTTGTTTAATAGGTCATGTGGCCTGAAACTAATCCGTATGTGATATATCATTAAAGTTTGGTGAATTGAGCCTAATGTAATAAAGAAAAATCAGCGGATATACTTAAAATCACTGCATGAATAACTATAAAGCAAGTACAGTAAGTCCCGTTCTGAGAGCTCGTTCGTAAGTCCAACAAAGATCAGCGCTTGCAGGCAAAGGCTACGAGTGCTGATCAGTGTGTTCTGGGAGAGGGGAGGACTCCCTGTCAGAACACAATGGCACAGCAGGGGAGATCGCTGCACCCAGATTGTATGTGTTGGTATACGGCGATCTGCCGGGTTTTTTTTTGGTTTTTTTTTGTCATGGGTTTAATGAAAAAAAAACTGTGCAAATGTTCCCATCTTTGAAATTTTGGAAGTTCGTATGTAGAGGGCTTACTGTACTGAGAGTTGGTTTAAACTATAACTAGTTCAGGAAATCTGGGGATTTTTTTTTTTTTTTTTTTTTTTAACACGTGTAATTGATTTTAGTGCTTGTTTTACCCCTTTGAGTCACTTTTGGTCAAGGAGGCCACCTATCATAATTACAGTATAAAGGTTGGCCTGAGTGAAGTTTGTCTTTTCATAATTGAGAGCTCTGAATTTCTGGGCTCCCAAGGTTGTTCTGTAGTGTAACTTCTAATGAGAGGTACCTGCACTTCATTCATCAGAGCAGAAACACAGCTTTAAACTAGTGACCGGTTTACTTTACAATAACTCCTTGCATCTGTGTTGGAGCATATGTGCATTGGCATTTTGAATCAGAACTGTTTTTATATCTATTCAAGCCAATGGGAATGCAAGTCAGCTAATTGCAGTTTAGAAGGTGGTCATTAGTAGATCCAAAGGAGGTCAGAAGCTTTGGGGTAGTACTTGAATGATCTAAGAAGAATCCCTGTGCATAGTCATACTATTGTGTTGCAGTGACGTGCGTTAATGCAACACACACTCTACCTGCGTTGATGCTGTGCCAATCATTCTGAATAGGATTCCAGTGCACTTTGCCAATGGACTTGCATTGCAGTAATATATGGTGCAGTGTGCTGTCAGAAATGCTACATGCACCTTTTTGGTTTGTTAGGCATACAATACTAATGCCGCGTACACGCGAGCGGACTTTACGGCAGACTTTGCCCGGCGGACGGGATTTGGTCGGACAATTCGATCATGTGTGGGCTCCAGCGGACTTTGTTTTCTCAAAAGTTGGACGTACTTAGATTTGAAACATGTTTTGAATTAATCAGTTGAAATCGAGTCCGGTCGAAAAGTCCGCTCGTCTGTATGCTAGTTCGACGGACAAAAAGCCACGCTAGGGCAGCTATTGGCTACTGGCTATGAACTTCCTTGTTTTAGTCCGGTCGTACGTCATCACGTACGAATTCGACGGACTTTGGTGGATTGTGTGTAGGCAAGTCCATTCAGAAAGTCCGTCGTAAAGTACGTTGAAAAGTCCGCCGGGCTAAGTCTCCCGTAAAGTCCGCTCGTGTGTACGCGGCATTAGGAATGGTCTGCTTTAAAGTGTAACTAAAGGCAAAACTTTTTTTTTTTTGTTGTGGAGAGGGATTAGAAGTGTTCAGTTCTAAGAAGTTGTCAGTTTTTATTGCTGTCTGTGCCCCCATTAAAGAGATTCCCCCCTCTCCATTTGTCCTTTTTACCATCATCATTGAAAGTAAAAGAAAACCCCTTATTTTGAGTTGTCCCCAGAAAAGTAATAGGTGGAAAATCTTTCAGTGGGGACATGAGTTCTAGTGGCCTGGGGGTCCTCAAGAGATTTCCTTAATTTGAAAGGATTTCCCCTCACTTCATCTTCGTGACAGGAAGTAAAGGGAAATCTTCACAGTGGGACACAGAAGGCGGAAGAAAAAAAAAATCTGACAGGGTATATAACCCTCCCTTGCTCTATCCAATATTAAAAAAAAAAGATTTGTTTACAGTTCTATTTTTAAAACACGGCATGTGAATAGTAATGAACCACAATAAGTATTATATATGAATTAATAATTAGTATAATTAAAGTTAATAGTAAGGAACCCTAATAATGTGAATGGGTTCTCAAACTCGTGTCAAAAACAACCTGAATGCATCTGAAATCCTGCTGCATATTTGCCCATTTACAGAATCCCTTATAGTGATTTCACATCGTTATGTTTAAGTATATCCAGTCACTGATTTTAATTATTACAGTCTTTTAGAATATTTGATATGAATTTTGAAATCTCATTCCTCATGTAGTTTATTTCAAGTTTAGTTTTGAATGTTCTTTAATTTGCCAAAAAAGCTATTTTTAGAGCCATCTCTTTTTCAATAGAATAAATTACCCTGACCCTTGGAGGAGAGGTCTATATATAAATATTGTCACACAAGATTAATACAACTTTCTTCCAAGATTGACATGTTCTAATTGGATTCAAAATGTGCGAATCCTGTCTGAAAGTTAATCTTGTGTAATAAAAACATTTATAAATGGACGCCTTTAAAATTTATTTTTGGAACATTCCTCCGAACTAGCCTTCATTCTCCATCAGTCGTCTTTAATTTAAATTTAAATTTGCAGAACGTACAATTTTATTGCCTGCGGAGGCAAACATTGTGTTGTCTGATTCGCCATCCCTTTCTCCAAGCTACACTACATTAGGAGTGGCAATGAATGAAAATTTCAGGAGCCAGATGGAATTGGGACATTAAAAGGGGGGAGAAGACACCATTCAATAAAATTTAAGGAAATAAAAATGGAGACTGTAAAAAATGGAAATGTTACAAGTAAAAAACAAAATTTGGTTTCTTTTATATTCTTTTTAGCTGCAATGTATGGCAACTTTTTTTCTAGTTTTAATGAATTGCCCTCTTGCAGTGCAAAGTTTTTGTTTTGTTTTTTTTCATGGCAACGTTGATCTAAAAAAAAGCTGCGTGATTAGCGGGTCACTATATAAATATGGGCTCTCCAGTCCTAGTAATTTCAGTGATATTGGACGAGAGATTGACGGAGAAGGCTTTGCTAACATAAAAGTCTGCAAGAAAGGCTGATGTTGGACATAGTTATGTAAGAGGTATGTGCACACCGTAGGCCAGACTTTCAGTAGAGTCAAGCCATCTGGTAGAACAAGTAGCTCTGCAAGGAATGCCACTATTCAGCATAAAGGTTAGGAGTTTACATTTCTGTTTTCCAAGTGGTCCAGCTTACAGTTCCGTAAATTAATTAATATAACAAAGACTATGCCAAAAAAAAGTTGCCTGTATCGGAAAATAAGATGGAAACATGAATTATCAAATATTTTATTTAAACCACGAAAGGCAGTTCCTGAAACCTAAAATTTTATACTGTACGGTGTTCTTTGGATTTGTGCACTAGAAGAGTGTTTGTGTCCCTGGTCATAATGAAATCTAATTTCTTTTTTTTTTTTTTATGGTTCTTATAAGCGTTGCACAAAAAAAAATGTATTTGTTATTTTAGCCATGCTGATGTTTGCACTGATTAGGAATAATATAGGATATCTAATTTCTTCCAGATTTCAAAAGTGAGCTATTGCCATTTTTTTAATATTTGTTTTGAGATTTTGCTTCTGAATAAAGCATTGGTGTACAGCATCGAAACACTTGGGACCAAAGCTGCATCAATCTACGTCTAAAATAAAAAAATATATAACTTTCTACAGCAAGAGATGTGTAATGTGCCAGATTAAACCGCCATCTAGTGTCATACTATATAGTGTACCTTTATAACGATCTACAGTGTTGGCAGCCATCTTGTGGTCCATATCCATATTGGAGTTATGACATCTGAAGGAAAAGTGATTCTTTTTTTTTACTTCAGTTTTCTGTTTTTATTTTCCCATACTGCATTAAGAGTCCTATTTAAAAAGATTCAAAATTGTTAATTGGCATTTTTCCTCTCCGGGTCAGTTTTCTATTTCACAATTCAACCTGGTTAAAACAAATGGATCACCTAAAACCGATTTCACTATAATGCCTATTCTTTCAGCACCGCTTAACTTTCCTTTGCTCCTCTATTTTTTTTCAAGCACTGCTAGTTAAGAAAGGGATCCCTGTGCTCCAAGTCACTGTAGTCAGAGCTTCCACGGGACTAAGGACCTCCCCGGAGTGAAAGCACTGGCCAATCACAGGGCATTAGCGCAGCCACATGGGAGGTAGAGAATGGAGTGACATGCTCCTCCATACCTCAAAAGAACAGGTCTTTGCTTATGGCTGCTAAGCACATTGTTTTGCGTAAAGGAAAGAGGAGTATGTTCTGCTGGGGAGGGTAGTAACTAAAGCAAACATACTTTTGGACAAGGCACAGGTTTACATTATGGAATAACATTTTGTATGGTTATCCTGTTATTTTCTATAATTGTTTTGCACCTTTCAAAAAAGTTTTATGTTTGATCTATAATCCTTCGAGATTCACATTGTGTGATCCATGGAAAGCCCACAACAGCTTTTGAAACCTCTGTCCAATCTCTTGTTGCATTTATGTATGCGCAGTAAAAAAAAAAAAATCCTATTTGTTCTACTGAAGAGGCAGCCTGTTATGTGTCCTAATGATAAATGGCCTCTTCATAGTAATTTTCCACACATGTGGGAAAAGTGGAGGAGGGGTCTGAGCGTTTGCTGTTGCGGCTTCCCATGGGTGTGGATTACATGAGAGTATAAGGCCATGGGGTGGGCTCCATGTGGCTCAGAGCAGTGCGGGCGGATAATAGGTCTGTGCCTGCTTAGTTTATGCAGAGTGGACATGGACCAAGCTTGCTGTGCTCTATGGGCGCTTGGGTGTAAACGCATTCCGCTGTCTGTTAGATCCTTCAGGATGGATCCCCTTCTGTGTTTTTTTTTTTTTTTTTTTTTTTTTTTTTTTTACAGATCGTATTGGATGTTTGTAAACACACAAGTATGTTTACACCTGTCAGTCCGTAAGGCTGAATGGAAGGTCCCATCAGGCCCGTCTGAAAAACTGACAGGTGGACCTGATCGCACCCTTCATGTTAAAGGGACGTAAAGCTTTAAAGCGGGTTTCCGGCCGCTATATGTTTTTTTTTTTTTTTAAGTCAGCAGCTACAAACACTGTAGCTACTGACTTTTAATAAGGGCACTTACCTGTCCAGCGAGCCCGCAATGTCAGCCCCCCGAGGCCAATCCGTCCATTGGATCGGCCGCCGGCGCCTCCATCTTAACAAAGGGAAACAGGCAGTGGTGCCTTGCGGCTTCACTGCCCGTTTCCTACTGCGCATGCGTGAGTCGCGCTGCGCTTTGTGAATGGCCCCGTTGCTTCCTGGGACACACAGTTCCCAGAAGGCAACGGGGCCGCTCACCGAAGAGGAGGAAGCGCTGCGGAGTAGGAAGAGGCAGATTAGCAAGACTGCCTAGCAACAAGGGTTTCAGGTAAGTTAATAATTTTTTTTTTTTTTTTTTTTTTTTTTTTTACGATTTTTGATGCTATTTTTTATTTTGGGGTGGCCCTCCACTTTAAGCTCTTATTTTATTAAAATGGAAGGGCCTGAGCAGAGGGAGGAAAGGTTAGAAATCCAATGAGGTATTGCTGTCTGTACCTTCTTTTGAAGATTTGTCCTCGCTTCCTATTCTGTCTGACGCCTATCATGTGGACAGAAATGAATAGGTAAAAAACAGAAAATAATAAAAACCTGACCTGATCCTTTTGATTCCTTTATTAACTCCTAAGTAACTTTAAACTGGAAATTTAACTTAGCCAGTAAAACATTAAACACCTATACATTAGCGCAATTTGTGTTCGCCTATCCTACTGCAGTGTGGTGCTGTTCATTGTGAATGTCACCTCGGTGCGCCATACTGTAGAGGCCAATGCTCAGCAGTACACCACAATGCACATATTGTGATTTTTTTGGTGTGCTATGTTTGGGGAAAATATGAACATGTCTACTAAGGTGCAACAACGTTGGCAGCATTGATAACAAATGCAATGCATGTTGGGCCACTGAAACTGATCATATAGCTGTAAATGGACCCATAAACATGGCTACCAAAACTGTCCATACCGTAAACAAGTACACTTTACGTTGCAATCTGCCAAATGAAAACACTGTTTGAATGAAGCCACAAAAAAAAAAAAAAATCTTTCACCCTCATTTCTAACATATATTAAAAGCCTATAAACAAAGTATCAATGGTGTTGTTTATTTAGAGTTTATAGTACAATGCTCATTATGTGACGTTACTGGGGAGTGCAGTCTCTTACGCTATCCATTTCTGATTTTCTGATTTCATTGACAAATTCTAAATAGAGCAGCTATAATACAGAGTATGTTTAAACATTTTTACAATTTCAATTGTTTATTTTGTACATCAATGTGATGTCACTGCCACTTTTTTTTTTTTTTAATGAACAAAAATGGTTGATTTTGTTTCTGTTCTTGCATGTCATGTGTGATGAATGACTGAATGTAAACTCTTAGTGACTGTATTCATTTTGTAAAGGGCTGGTCACAATTGGATACATTTTATGTTTTGCCTTTTTTTTTTTTTTTTCCTTTTGAGACTGAAAAATTTGCTGTTTTATATAAAACTAAAATGATAAACGCGCCTATTGGTGATTATCATATCTTTTTTTTTTTTTTTGCGTAATAGTGTATAAAGGGCCTATTCATACATATGAGATTTTATATACGCACACTGTGCATATATTTATATTATTGTTAGCAATAACCTTACATTAATTTATATGCACGCTATACACACTCACACTATAATATATCCACTGCAGAATTCCTGCGTCTGGGGCATATGTCCCTAAACGTGAATACCATTGGTACAGTGTCCAGCTGCTGCGTATTTCAGCCTGTCATAGATTTTAACTGTCCCCATAGAAATAACTCAGTGCTCAACCTGATATCTGTGCGCAAACAGATTTTGACTGGCTGCTGGTAGCAGAGCTGGACCGTGCACCTGTCTCCCAGGTGCCGGAAATGCCAGGATTTGATGCTGGCAGCCAAACCGACCATGTGAAATGAAGTCTTAACCTCTTTCTGCCAGCGGTACACATTTACGCTGATGGGCTTTAACGCCAAGAGGCCACATATAAGTGGCCTAAATGTAAACCTTTCTATGCTGAAAGCGCACACACCAAGCACACTTGCTGGACAGGGATCCGAAAGCTCCCAATGCATACTTGTGATCAGGAGCTTTCTGATCATGTGGTAGCCAATCGCAGTGGTCACATGCCCCAAATTGCCCGCCTTTGCCTCCCGGCCTCTAGAAGCCCTTAAAGGGCTGGGAGGTGGCTGCAGGAAGGGGTTAAAGTGACCCGGTCACTATAGGGGCAAAACTGGAAGAAGACATGGAAAAAAAGAAGATATCTAAACATGCCTTTTCATCGGTCTTTGTGTTGAGATGCTGCTGTTGCTTCTACTTCATGGCCACTGCAGGAAATTAACAATTCAGCTCTCCTGCAGCATGCAACTGGGGCAGCAAGTATTTGACCCACCCTAAGGGTCAAACTGATGCAGTGGTTGGGGATTATCACTAATGTACTGAGTGCACTTGACAGTTTAAACTCATACATGGAGGTTTAACAGGATTTCTAGGCCACATCTGCTAGCAAAGAGGGGCTAAGTTAATGTCTTCAGCGTTTACACACTATTGGATTGCTGAAGGCCCAGTACATGGACATTTCAGGTGAGGGGGTCATAACGGAACTATTTCACCACTAAAAATCCCATACATGAGCTATATGTGTTCCTGCTTCAGAGTTGAATGTTCTCAAATGGGAACTATGATGGGTTTTGGTCACTTTTTAAAAAAATTATAAACATGGGTATTATACTTATGTACTTGTATAACATTTGTATGGTTTAACATTTTTTTAATGTAAAAGTACACGTATAATGCATCCTTGACATGCTCTTTATTGAGCATGCTGGGCTTTCTGATGGAAACCCATAGCCACCTTCATGCTGTTTTGTCCCAAAACTGTTAAATTTAAGGCATGCCTCCGGAGTCAAAATGTCAGTCACCAGTGTGCCTATGTGAGCTCTCAACCAACCAATCAACTTTTAAGGCCTCAAATGGCTGGTGTCATAGATGGTCACATGATCTAAATAAAGGCTAAGACGGCTTAAAGGATAGGAGGGTTTATTTCTGCTTTAATAGACTAGTTAAGGTGTTTCTTTTAAGAAGAGGTGGCTGGCCCTCCTCTGACTCATTCAGGTTTGTTTAGAGCACAATAGATACGAGGAAGTGACTTGCATGCAGCTCAGATCCATCCGCTAATTGTAAGTGGTAAATGTTTATAAGCATATGATGTTTAACGGATTAAAAATAAAAAGACCAATAATAGTTTGTACAGATTGTAATATAGAAAATATCTTTCCTAATGTTAGAGTGACGTGACAAAAAAAATGTTGATTTTATGATATTTCCTTTTTTCACTTTTTGATACACTCCCCTTTTACTTCCCATTACCTGCAAGTTGAATGCAAAGCTACAGTACCTTTTTTTTTTTTGTTAATGCAAACACCATTAGGGTAGGTTCACACCCCAGAACTTGCATCAGTGCATATGCATTGGCATGTGCTGTGCAGTTTGTTCTTGTGTGAACCGAGTTGCGAATATAGAAGAATGACACACCAAGAAGCAGGCATTGGAAGCGTATGATGTCTGGACTGTGAAGCTTGCAGAGCTGAAGCCAAGAGATCACAGAGAATCTTGGGTCCTACACTGTTCCTGCATAGGAGCTGGGTGACCTGGAAATGCCACAAGATGCAGAGAGGAATTTACTAAGACTGCAGCTGTGCATGACAACCAATTAACTTCTATTTGTCATTTTCAAAGCGGAAGTAAACCCATCCATAAAACCATTTCATTTCCAGCTCGTGGCGGAAATGTAACACTCCCATCGGTTGTGCTCTCAACCAAACTGTCAAACCATCCAATGGCTGGTGTCTAAACTGATCACATGAGCATCATGACAGTTGTAGATTAAACAGAGGCAAAGATTGCAGCTTCCTTGGCTGAAAACGATAGGGGGGTTTACTTACACTTTAACTGAACAAGCTAAAGAGAGGCCATGTACAGTGGCTCCAGTTTTAATAAATGTAACCAATAGTTTTGTGCGCATGTATGTACTGTTTTTAACATGCAATTTCAGAGTGGTTGCATTAAATACAAAACTTTTTAGTTATGCCTTAATGGTACCATCTCCATGTATTACAAAGGTTACAAGAAATCAAAACCAACTTTGTTCCCAAAAAATTCTACAACTTTAAAAGCTGCAGAACTGCAGTGTACAACAGCACACATACCCTATTTAATGATGTATTAAGAACATGTTATATTATGTGCTCTATTGTAAACTGTAACCATGCTGTTTTTTAAAGAGAATAAAGTTTTTGTTTAATTTCATGTTACCTTTGTGATACCTGTACATGTAAATAGTATCATTAAAGTCCTGAGGATTGGGAAGTATAGCTGAGAGTTTTAAAATGTGACATAAAGCGAGATGCTGGTACCAAGGAGTGAAATCTAAGATGCATTTTCTTTCTCTGCCAACAGAGAAATATAGATTTGGGATTTCCCTGTTACGATTAAAAAAAAAAAAAGTTTGGTTGGAGTTGGTCTTTATGTACCAAAATGTGGTGTGTTCTAAAAACTGTTAAGCTACTTTTTGTACTAAATAAAGAGGGGAGGATATGAAAGCCCAGTTTTAGCTTTAGGTACTGGTCAGCTGGATTCTCCTGCATATCTATAGGTATAAATGTATTGTACACAAAAGAGGAAAATGTGGTTTATTAGTCAAGGCTCTAGCACATAACACAATTCACTTTATGGCTGCATCACACTGTAGTTATAAAGTAGAACTCTAGCTAAACATAATGTAAAAAATTATAAATAATAATAGTATAATATAGAATAATGAACAATAATAAAAAAAAGTGAAAATGTAGCTTTGCTGCAATAATCTTCCATTTCAGAGCTGACCCCCATGGTACTTCTCTTCTGCCATCATTCAACCCACTTCCTCCTAGCCCAGTCTGCCATGGACCCACCCAAAGCCTGTGACTGGACAGTGAAAGGAGAAGCAGCACCAGTATGAGCTCATGTCTGTCACTCTGCTTTCACCTCTTATCAGCGTGTGATCTCTTTGGCTGCTTGTGCTGCGTCCCCCTCTCATACTCCAGCTCTGCTGTTCAGGGACTGTAATAGGCTGATACCAGGTCAAATTCAGGGAGTTACACGGCTTCTATTAAAAAATGGCGCATTATTAATTAAAGGGCTGCATTAATAATTTCAGAGCTACATTAATGCTTGCCCTTTATATCTGCCTAGAGGTTCAGCTTTATATCTTGCATAGTTTTTTTTACTGAACTAGAAACCATTGTGTCATAGCTGCACTTCATTGAAAATAATATATTCTACATAATTTCACCTTTTCCTGAGGCACCATTTCTTTGTCAGAATCTTAAATTTTGTAAAACTGGAAAAAAAAAAAATCACATTTGAAAGTGGCCTTTAGTTAAACACATAAATTGCCCTCTTGTTAAATTTTTCTGGGAATATATTTATTACTTTCACATATATCATCAAATAATCACCAGCCATTTGAGAGTGCCAAAGAGGCTGTTGGTATAGGAGAATCTTGGGAGGTTCTGACAGAAGTCCCCTTAGCAGATGAGCCCAATAAAAATTTCAGTTCCCTGACTTTACGTGGCTTCAGTACCATCTAAGAAAGCCCTGGAAGCTGCGTTCTAATCTGCATACTTTGTTCCAGGTTAGTAACTCAAGTATGGCGAGTCTACATGACAGCCAGGAAACTAGCATTTTCAGCAGGAAATCATTGTTGGTATCCTTCATACTTCCTGAACATAAGCTTCACCTTGTAAAATCTGTCAATTATTTAAATCTGTATCAGTATTTAAATAAAAATCAGTCTATCCAATCACAAGTCATCAGTGAGAACACTGGCCCAAAGCACAAAAGAATCAGCTAAAAATAGTCTGCTGTGAATCATCATAGATTAATATCCTTTTTTTTATTTTTTATTTTTTTACATCATGAACTTGTTTTTGGTTTCACCCTGTTTTAGTAGTGTTCCAGTGTTGACCAGCCCTGTAAAGACCTGTGTAAAATAAGCCATTGTTTAATCCCCGCTTGAAAACACTTATACTGTACTTTTTTTCACCTCCCTGGTAAAAAAAAAGGGTGGTTTTTTTTTTCATTTTTTTTTTTTTAATAGTTGACCTTTCTGGCTTTGGGAAATATCTCTTGTGTGAGCAAGTATGACCATATCTTCATTCTGATCTGATAGAATTCAATAAATTCTTACCTCTCAGGACTCATAATTACCTTTTTTGTGTGTTCTTTCTGTAGCGTTAAAAAAAAAAAAAAAAAAAATGTCTCGTCAGGCTTTCTGACTAAGCTGGTGATGCCCTTGATATCCAGCTTTGTCCTTGAATCCCATCATGGAGGTTGTATGTTCTCCCTCTATCATTGTACATTTCTACCCACAACCCAGAAATGTTATCTGACACAAGCTACTACCTTGTGTGTGTGTGTGTGTGTATATAGCTGTAGGTGGTCAGCTTCTGAGGGCAGGAGCAGGTATTGATGTGAATGATTCTGTAGTACACCATATGACCTAATGTTTGTGGACATCTGAGATACTCTTGATCACTGAGCCCCTCACATGCCCCACATCTGTGTATTGCGCTTCACTGTTCTGTGCGAAGCGTGTGCTCCCAGCACACTGACCAAGCTGTCACCAATCATTTTACCACTGTGACAGCCAATCAGTGTTGCATGACCAGGAACTTGGCCTCTTGCTTCTCAAAACCCCTTTCTTTTTTTATACATCAGGGGACACAGAGCCATAGTAGTTACTATGTGGGTTATAGGCCACCTTCAGGTGATGGACACTGGCACGCCCCAAGACAAAGAAAGTGCACTCCCTATATAACCCCTCCCACTACTGGGAGTACCTCAGTTTTTTCACCAGTGTCTAGGTGTTGGTCACGGAGTAAAGATGTGCTGAGCTGAGCTCCTCTGGAGCAACCCTTGCTGGGGCTAGCTATGCAGACGGATTCATTCAAGGTGTCTTTCTGGCCGAACTGAATGGTACCGGGCCTTTGTCCAAAGAAACAAGGTTTTTGCCTGTGAATGCTTCTCTTTGGAGAGCTGGACCTCGGAATCCAGTACTTTTTGGTATTAAGGCCATAAAGTTTACTGCCGGTGGTGCTATCGCAGGTCCAGGATTGTGGGTTTCCTCGAGGACCCCCAGCTCCTGAAGGTTTAACGGAACCCACCGTGAAGGGTGAAGATTGGATCTGTTGGTTTACCACAGAAAACCCTGCGGTGGGAAAGGTAAGTGGAGTTTTTCTAAGAAATTTTGAAATTTTTCTTATGAATTGTCTCCTCTAACTGCTTGCTGCCGACCCACCGTCAAATGATGGCGGAACGGTGCAGCTCTCGTTCTGGGGCGACGTCATATGACAGCGTCCCAGAACGGCCGCTCCCGTCTGCGGCTCTAACCATGTGATTGGCTGTGTCCAATCACAGCCGGTCACATGTAAACAAGGAAGTGCTGGTAATCGGCTCTCCTCGCCTCACACTGACAGAGTGTGAGGTGAGGAGAGCCGATCAGCAGCGTCTCCCCACATGGGGATATGTAGAAATGTAATCGGGGTACTGATCATCAGTGCCCTGATTACAATAAAGAAAAAGTGTTACCAATCAGTGCCCACCAATGCCAGCTATCAGTGCCCGCCAGTGGCAGCAATCACTGCCCACAAGTGCCACCAATCAGTGCCCATTAGCGATGCCAGTCAGCGCTGGCAATCAGTGCCACCTATCAGTAATGCCCATCAGTGCCACTCATCAATGCCCATTAGTACCGCCTATCAGTGCCCATAAGTGCGGCATGTTAGTGCCTCCTCATCAATGCCCACCAGTTCAGCCTATCAGTGCCCATAAGTGTGGCATGTTAGTGCCTCCTCATCAGTGCCCATTAGTGAAGGTGAAAAATTACTTAGTTACAAAATTTACTGACAGAAAAAAAGTAAAAAACATTTTTTTTTCAAAATTTTTGGTCTTTTTTTGTAAAAAAATAACCCAGCAGTGATTAAATACCACCAAAAGAAAGCTCTATTTGTGTGAAGAAAATAATAAATTTGTTTGGGTACAGTGTAGCATGACCGCGCTTTCAAAGTGCGACAGCGCTGAAAGCTGAAAAATGGCTTGGGCAAGAAGGGGGTGTTAGTGCCTGGTAGGCAAGTGGTTAAAGTAAATGTTGCTATGCCTAAGTGTCACCACTGGGGGCTGTATGGAGCACGTACCTTCTCATGCTTTGCTCAGAGATCACGCTGTGTCACAGCAGCAGACAGACCTCCGGTAAGTTTGGGGGTTTTTTTTTTTTTTTTGCTTCCTCCAGACACCCCCACCTGAGCTGAACTCTTCCCCTCTTCATGAGGCTGAGTATAAGGGAGCACTGAAAACAATCGGCAATGCCGGGTTTTTTTTCACCGCCCCTACACGGGGCGGCTTCCAGGTCTCCTCAACGCCATCCTTCCCTCACTCACAAGCCGATCCCGTCGAATCGGAGGCCCGTGCTTGCGCGGGAAAACTCTTTGAAAGAGAAAGGAGGGGGGCGTGATGAGAGGTGTAGGCGAGGCTTAGCGCAGCGTTGGCGTCCTCCAACGCGGGAGTGTTTTTAAAAAAGAAAAGAAAAAACTCCATTTGTGCTGGCTGCAAAATTGGCGTAGGGACATGAGAGCAAAGGGAGCATGAAAGAGGCTGGTGACACAGGCATTTCCTGCTTAACACATTTTACTATTTCCATGAGGCTGAGCATTAATAGCGGCGGCAGTGGCTGGACTATTGCTCAAGCAGTGGATGCGATTTCTTCATATACTGCTTTGTGCATCGGGCTAAGGTCAGAAGGAGGGTTAAAACACCCCTAAAATAGAGCTAAAAGGGTCCCCCTCAAGCTCTGGAAAGCTTACTCATCTCTATAAATGTCATCCCCCTCTGAGAGGGAGTGGCTGGTCAGGGCCAAGAAATGTTTGCAACTGTTTTCAACACTGCAGCCCCTGTGTTTTTTATCAAAAGATCTTTTTTCCCTCAGCCATGATGGGTTTTAAAAAAAAAAAAAAAAAAAGTTTAGCGACTTTAATCGCACACGTTCTCTTCCATTGGCCAGGACCCTCAAACTGAGGAACTAGGGGTGGGAGAAGATGAATCCCCTCAGGGGACCGTGGGGAGGCTAATGACTCCTCTTCTGAGGTGTCAAATGTGGGAGAATCGACTGGTTTCAATCTTAAGATTGATGGTGCAATTTCTTGCTGTATGGTCCGCTCCCCATTTATGCTCCCTTAACTGAGTGTTTGGGTTCGTTAAAGCCTCCTCAAACTGTGCATGCTTTTTCCTGTCCTTTTATTGTTGGAAAAGTTTTTTTTGTATCTGAGAGGATCTCCCAGATAAACATTACTTTTCCTCCTTAAAAAAGTTTTTTACAGTTTATCCTATGGTGGAGGAAATTCACCAAGTAGAGTATACCAGCAATTAACGCGGCTATATCCTCTGTGAATAAGAGCTTTTGTTCGGCAGACAATGCTCAAATGCCTAGGCATCCAACGGATAAAATGTTGGAATTCCTGTTAAAAAAACAAAAAAAAAAACATTTTTTCTCTGACAGATTGCGCCACCTGCGCTGACAGTAATTGCTTAGAGTTATAAAGTGAATGCCACAAAACTAAACAACAAATAATATATAATTAGTGGGTACCTTCATCCTTCAAAAGTGATTAGAGAAGGTTTGAAGAGGAAATAACAAGGACTTCTCCAATTAAGTCCTGCCTCTTCCAGGAAAATGGTTATGGATTATTACGGTACCTCATGAATACATACGACGTAGATAAAATTTCAATTTATTCAAAAAGTAAACCTGTTGCAAACAACCATATGTGGACATAAATATGGATTGACAACAAAACAAGTTTCACAATAATATTAATTGGCATAACAGTTTAAACAAAGCCTACAGGGGTAAGTGAAGGCAGATTTGTGAGTACTTTTGAACGTAACCTCAACAGTTTCGCGGTCAAGCCGCTTCTTCAGGAGGCGTCCTAGTACAATTTTTTCTACAGAGTGAAATAATCAGCATTATAAATACAAAATATACAATGAAGAAAGGGGAAGGCAGAAAAAAGACATAACATTGGAGTATTTAATCAAGAATTTGTATTTGCACTCACCACCCACTGCCCCTAAGGGCTGGAACGGCACTTGTGAGATGCCCTCGTCTGGCGCCCCCCCCCCCTTTTTTTCCCTTTTCCCCCCTCCTTCTTCCCCCCCCTCCCTTCTGTCCCTCCTCCCATTTTTCCCCCTCCTCTTCCTCCCCCCTCCCCCTTATTCTCTCCCTCCTCTCCCTTGTTCCTTAGGACCCCCTAATGCCCCAGGTATGTTGCTACAGATGTAACGGACCCCGAATTTATTTGTAAAGAGAGAGTTATGCATTATATACTTTTTTCTATATTATGTCCATATTTCTTATTTGGCCTGTAAAACATTGTATCTTAAAGACACTTTGGAATGCTGCTGTAATAATCTGCTTCCTACTTATGCATATTATGTGAGAAGACCAACATTCACACCAGTGAGATAAATGTCGTTTCCTGACTGGATGCAGTGCCTCCTCCGATATTTTACAATTCTAGATTAACTGTTATTTGTATTGCTACAACATGTGTTGCACTCTCCTCCCCTATTAACGGTGTGAGGAGTTAATTCTGCTCCGAGTGGCGGGCATGCGTCTTTCCGGCAGTGGGCGGGTTTCCCTCATTAAGCGAACCTAGCCCCTGCCTCCCGACAATGACGCCTCTGGCGTCAGGAATATTGGGGCTAGGCGCATGCATCAGAAAATTAGGGGGAATTTTTCAGCAGTTCTCAACGATCTGACAGGAAGATGAATAGGGGACTTTCTCAATAGCTCCAAGGTACAAGCTGCAATTCCAAGAGTTCCTGTCTCCTCGTTTTTTTCTCAGATCAAAACGTTTCTAAGGATCTAGAGAAAAAAGTATTTCTCTTAAGCATTGGACCATTTTTTTGGCAAAAGTGGTCATGGTGGTCCCCATGTGAGAGCAGAGGTTGGGGTTTGGTTAAATCCAAATGGACATTCTGGATCTCAAAGATCTAAACTCTTCCCTGCTCACCAGAAATTTCTACGCTTCGAGGTAGAAAATCTTCATTTCCAATTTGTAGCTCTAACTTTTCAGGCTAGCTACTGCACCTCGAGTGTTTATAAAGATCCTGGCTCCTCCTTTAGCCAGGTTAAGGGCTCAAAGTATAACGATACTAGCCTACTTAGACGATCTACTCTTGATAGATCAATCGGTAGCCCGTTTAAACCAAAGTCTGGTCACCGCAGTCAGCTACCTGGAATGCTTTAGGTTGAATCCTCAACCTAGAAAAAACCTCCGGAAAACCATCAAGGAGATTGCAATACTTAGGGCTGATCATAGATACAGTCCAGAAAAGGGTATTTTTGCCACAGAAAAGAATCTGTTCCTGAAAGGAACTGATTCGGTTGGTCAAAACAAAGAAGAATCTTTCTATTCATCTTTGCATGAGTTTATTGGGAAAAATGGTGGCTTCTTTCGAGGCTGTTCCTTATGCGCAGTTTCATTCAAGACTGCTGCAAAACAGTATCCTGTCAACTTGGAACAAGAAGGTCCAAACTCTGGAATTTCCGACGCGTTTATCTGCCAAAGTGCGTCAGGCCTCAATTAGTGGTTAATATCCAAAAATCTTCATAAAGAAAAATCCTTTCTACCGGTTACCTGGAAAGTAGTAACAGATGCCAGCCTTTAGGGCTGGGGAGCAGTCCTGGAAGAAGCGTCTGTCCAAGGGAAGTGGTCCAAATCAGAGTTGACCTTGCCCATCAATCTAGAGATTCGTTCAGTAGGCCTGGCCCTAAAGGCCTGGACGCTCAGACTACGGAATTATCCTGTCAGGATCCAATCCGGCAATGCCACAGCTGTGGCTTATATCAATCACCAAGGGGGCACGAGAAGTCATGCGGCCCAGAGAGAGGTGAATCATATTCTGTCTTGGGTACAAAACAACATCCCTTGCCTATCAGCAGTTGTCATTCCAGGGATGGGGAATTGGCAGGCGGACTACTTGAGTCGCCAACAATTGTTCCCGGGAGAATGGTCCCTTCACCCCGACATATTTCTGTCAATATGCCAAAAACTGGGAGTTACGGACGTGGATCTGTTTGCGTCCAGATTCAACAACAAGATCGAGAACTTTGTGTCAAGGACAAGGGATCCGATGGCATACGGAACAGATGCCTTGATCTTTCTGTGGGATCAGTTTTCACTGATCTATGCATTCCCTCCTGTTCTGCTGCTTCCGCGTCTCCTACGCAGGATCTAGCAAAAGGGAAAGGAGGTGATTCTGGTGGCCCAGGAGATCTTGGTTTGCCGAGATCATAAGGATGGCAGTAGGGGACCCTTGGACCCTGCCCCTGTGGCCAAACCTTCTCTCGCAAGGTCCGGTGTTCCATCCTACCTTACAAACCTAAAGCTAAATTTAACGGTTTGGCTATTGAGACCCACATTCTAAAAGGACCGTGGACTGTCAGCTTCAGTAGTTTCTACCTTCGTTAATGCTAGGAAGCTGGCCTCCAGAATCATATTTTATAGAGTCTGGAAGGCATATGTCTACTGGTGTGAATCCAGGGGTTGGCACCCCAGGAAATATATCATAGGTAGGATCCTTGAGTTCCTACAGATGGGATCAGTAATGAAGCTGGCCTTAAGCACTATCGAGGGCTAGGTGTCGGCCTTACCTGTTTTTTCAATGACCACTTGTTTCACACTCTCTGGTTCGTAACCTTATCCAGGGGGTAACGCGGATTAATCCCCCAGTTAAGTCACCCCTGAACCCTTGGGACTTAAATTTAGTCCTGTCGGCTCTACAAAAACAGCCTTTTGAACCGATTCAAGACATTCCCTTGATCCTCTTGACGAGGGAAATAGTTTTCTTGGTTGCCATATCCTCTGCAAGGAGAGTATCAGAGTTGGCTGCTCTTTCCTATAAAGAGCCATATTTGATTATTCATAAGGATAAGGTTGTATTGCGGCCGCCTCTTAATTTTCTACTGAAGGTAGTATCAGGTTTTGATTTAAACCAGGATATTGTTCTGCCTTCATTTTTTCCAGAACCTCGTTCTGTGGAAGAAAAGTCACTACATTCTCTTGATGTGGTGAGAGTGGTCAAGGTCTATTTAAAAGCGACTGTAAAACAGGTGCTTTGTTTGTGTTGCCAGACGGTCCTAAAAGAGGACAGGCGGCGTTGAAATCTACCATTTCTAAATGGATTGGTCACGTGATTGTTCAAGCTTATGGTTTAAAGAGGAAAATTCTTCCTTTTCATATTAAAGCACATTCCACCAAGGCTGTTAGTGCTTCTTGGGCAGTGCATCACCAAGCCTCCATGGCTCAGATCTGCAAGGCCGCAACATGGTCTTCAATCCTTAAAATTTACAAGATTCTATCAAGTAGATGTAAAAGGTCATGAGGATGTCGCCTTTGGGCGCAGTGTACTGCAGACTGCAGTATAAGTCCTCTAGTCTCTTGGTGCCCTACTTTTGTTGCGTCTCCCTCCCTTCAGTTGGCATTGCTATGGGACATCCCACATAGTATAACTACTATGGCTCTGTGTCCCCTGATGTATGAAAAGAAAATAGGATTTTTAAAACGGCTTGCCTGTAAAATCCTTTTCTTTGAAGTACATCAGGGGACACAGAGGTCCCGCCCTTCTTAGTATACACGTGTATTGCTTTGCTACAAAACTGAGGTACTCCCAGTAGTGGGAGGGGTTATATAGGGAGTGCACTTTTTTGTCTTGGGGCGTGCCAGTGTCCATCACCTGAAGATGGCCTATAACCACATACTAACTACTATGGCTCTGCATCCCCTGATATACTTCAAAGTAAAGGATTTTACAGGTAAGTTTTTTTTTTTTAAATCCTATTTTCTTCCAGCAGCAAGGGGTTAATATGTAGTTGGGGTTCACGTATAACTGCCCCTGCTTCTCTGGGAAGGCTTTTCACAATATTTTGGAGTCTCAAAGTAGAACTATAGGCACATTTTTAATTTTTTTTTTCATGTTGGATAGAGCAAGGGAGGGTTATAACCCCTGTCAGATTTTTTTTTTTCGCCAGCTGTGTCCCATTGCGGAGATCTCTCTTCACTTCCTGTCCCACGACCAAACAGGAAGTGAGAGGAAATCGCTGCAAATTAAGGGGATTTCTTGGGGACCCCCAGGTCACCAGGACTAGTGTCACTATTGGAAGATTTCTCCTCTACTGGTCTGGGGACAACCCAAAATTTGTGATTTTCTTTTACTTTCACTTTCAATGATAATGGTAAACAGAGAAGGAGAATCTCCCTAATGGCGGCACAGACAGAAATAAAAACATGACAGGTGTTCTAATCCATCTCCACTCTATCCAAAACTAAAGAAAAAAAGTTTTGCCTTTAGCTATACTCTAAGATTTGTACCCATTCAGGCAAATAAGGTTAGATACTGATGTTGGATGAGAAGATCTGGCTAGCAATCAGGGTTCTAATTCATCCCAAAGGTATTCCGTAGGGTTGAGGTCAGGGTTCCTGTGCAGAACTCTAAAGTTCCACACCAACACGTAATGGAGCTGGCTTTGTGCACAGGGCCACAGACGTGCTGGAACAGAAAAGGGCCTTCTCCAAACTGTCATCACAAGGTTGCACAATTGTCTAAAATGTCTTTGTATGCTGTAGCATTTAGGTGTCCATTCACATTATTGTGCTGCAGTAAAGTGCCCATTAAGGCAATGTATGTTACATGTGTTGATGCAGTGCGGTGCCTTTTGTTCTGAATGGCACACTAACACATCAATGGGTGGTGCACTGCCAAAAATGCTCCATATGATTGTTGGACCGTTGTGGTGCATTGGGCAGTCCATCCATTGGGCTGCCCTAACAAAATTCAGGTAACACACCACAGTGGACAAGGCTGGTATGAATGAGGACTATCAATATGCCCTTTACTATAAAACACATGAAGTCAATAATAGAAAAGATTGTCTTCAAACTTTGACCATATAGTGTAGGTGTGGGTATTGGGGGTCCATACACTTTTGGACATACATTGTATATCTGATATGTATTAAAGTGGTATCCACTGACAGGCAGGGTTTTTATAACAGAAGAGACCCTAGTGGTCTATTCTGTCATAAATTTCCCCTCTGCCTGTCAGTGGGTAATGTGATTGGTGCTGCAGCGATGTGACTCCAGTGTGCATGACACAGTGAGTCTCCACAGGCCGGCCGTTCAAGCAACCAAAGATACCAACCCAGAAGGAACATCGGGTGAAGAGAGAAGCGCTGGGAGACTTATGACAGCTCTGTGCTGGAGGGTTCCATTTGAAGGTACAGTGTCTTGAAAAAGTATTCATACCCTTTGAAATTTTCCACATTTTGTCATGTTACAACCAAAAACGTAAATATATTTTATTGGGATTTTATTTGATGGACCAACACTAAGTGGTACATAATTATGAAGTGGAAGAAAAATGATAAGTTTTCAAATTTTTACAAATACGTGAAAAGTGTGGCGTGCATTTGTTTTCAGCCCCCCTGAGTCAATACTTTGTAGAATCACCTTTCACTGCAATTACAGCTGCAAGTCTTTTTGGGGATGTCTCTACCAGTTTTGCACATCTAGAGAGTGACATTTTTGCCTATTCTTCTTTTTCTTTTTTTATTTTGAGGGGACAGCAAATGTACACTGTTATACAAGCTGTACACTCACTACTTTACATTGTAGCAAAGTGTCATTTCTTCAGTGTTGTCACATGAAAAGATAGAATAAAATATTTACAGAAATGTGAGGGGTGTACTCACTTTTGTGAGATACTATATATCCACAAAAACGTATAGATGTTCACACAAGTTTGAAGCCGACACCAGCAGGATCCAGCCATGTGTTAATCTCTCTGTCACCGTCCACCCCACTGCAGACTTGTCTGTGACACCGTACAACTGACGTCACTTCTGGTTTACGGGGCTCGGGCGGTGGAACGCACACCAAGCTTGGTGTGCGTTCCACCGCCCGAGCCCCGTAAACCAGAAGTGACGTCAGTTGTACGGTGTCACGGACAAGTCTGTCTTCTGCAGGATTTTCCCAGCAGCAGAGGTAGGCAGCGATCACGTGATGGCTGTTTAACTTCTGGCAGCTTACCAGAAAATGAGTTGGCAATCTCTGAATCGCTGCCTCACTTCTCATGCTAACAATCACTCAAGCAGCAACAATGCACAAAACACAGGGTGACCCCCATCCTGCAGATTTGGGAGTTGGTGGTCGCCCTACTTATAAAGGCTTCAAAAAGAGTGAAAGAGAGGTGGTATTAAAAAAAAAAAAAAAAAAAAAAAACTACAACTACATTTACAAGGCAAGAGAGCCATTTTCAAAACATTAGTATATGAGTTCTCATTCACTTTAACCCCTTGCCGACCGGCTCACGCAGATATAGGTCGGCAGAAGGGCACGTACAGGCATATTAACGTACCTGTACGTTGCCCTTTAAGACACGGCATTGTGGGCGCATGCGCCTGCTGTGAGCTCCGTGAGTGTGATCGTGGGTCCCGCGGACTTGATGTCCACAGGGATACCTGTGATCATCTCACAGAGAGGAAGGATGGGGAAATGCTGATGTAAACAAGCATTTCCCCATTCTTCCTAGTGACAGGACTCTGATCACAGCTCCCTGTGATCGGGAGCGGTGATTGGTGTCGTGTCACACATAGCCACACACACACACACACAGTTAGAATCACTCCCTAGGACACACTTAACCCCTGCAGCGCCCCCTAGTGGTTAACCCCTTCACTGCCAGTCACATTTACACAGTAATCGGTGCATTTTTAATTGCACTGATTGCTGTATAAATGTGAATGGTCCCAAAATAGCGCTAAAAGTGTCAGATCTGTCCGCCATAATGTCGCAGTCACAAATAAAATCACAGATCGCCACCATTACTAGTAAAGAAAATAATATTAATAAATATGCCATAAAACTATCCCCTATTTTGTAGACACTATAACTTTTGCGCAAACCAATCAAAGGCTTATTGCTATTTTTTTTTTTTTTTTTTTACTAAAAATATGTAGAAGACTACGTATCGGCCTAATCTGAGGAAAAACATTTTTTTTAAATATTTTTTTGGGGGGATATTTATTATAGCAAAAAGTAAAAAATATATTTTTTTTTCAAAATTGTCACTCTTTTGGTTAGCACAAAAAAAAAAAAAAAAAAACACAGAGGTGATCAAATACGGTGAAAGCTCTATTTGTGGGGAAAAAAGGACGTCAATTTTGTTTGGGAGCCATGTCGCACGACCGTGCAATTGTCAGTTAAAGCGACGCAGTGCCGAATCGCAAAAAACGCTCTGGTCTTTGGCCAGCCAAATGGTCCGGGGGGCTGAAGTGGTTAAAGCTGGACTCCAAAATAAGCTAACATTGTCTAAATACAAGAGGCGTATGTATTCTTGTGTATTCCTTTCGGATCTGTGCAGTAATCCAGTGTGAAACTTTCCCACTGTGTAGGATCTTCCAGTAATAAAGACCGGTCACTGCTGTGCTCTCTCCTTGTGCAGAGTCACTGGTCTTGTATCCGCCCCTCCTGTAGTTTTCTGCAGACAGCCTGTAGTGGGTGGGCATGTTGGGTCCCTCCAACTGCTCTGCTTTTTGCACAGTGATGATGTAATCACTGTTTACCAAGTACTATCTGGGTGTGCAAAGGCATTTGGTGGATTTATAGTCTTTTTGGCTAAGGAATACATTTGAACACATTTTTTGTGCCCGGAGTTAAGCTTTAAGAAAATGTTACATTTACCTGTGTAGCAGAAAGAAAGAGTCATCAATATACTTCTGTTGTGAGCTAACTAGCCAAGTGAAATGGGGTGGATTGCATTATGAATCAAGGTGCATTGTGATTAATGGCTATAATGTTGTGCAGAACCGAGGCAGGACATCATTTGAGACGGGCTTCATTTCCTGCTCCAGGCTAACATCTTTATGAAACCATTTATTACTGAATTCTGGTTTAAAAACTGACGTCACCCCAATCTAGTATGATTTTCACTTTATATACTTATATACTTGCCTATTCTTAGCTGAATATCACTCATTGTAAAAGACAAATGGAGGGGTTCATTACCTTCATTATCTGGGTGGGATTGGTGAGACATTTTATCTTCTCACTTGTCGGTCTGCCCTGTGTAGCACCCTGATGTTTAGGCAGGGTTGTTAGTAAATTTACCTGCCTGTCATAGCTGCCTTGGCCAATTGATAGATCAATTGATTCCACCCTAATTGCTGCACTTCTCTCTTCTATCACTAGGTGGCCGGGTATCCGGTGGCATTAGAGAAGACAAGGGCATTGCAAGGACAGATTAGGAATAGATGGGGTATCTCAGCCAATGGGCAGGGATCTTCTTGGGTCCCTTGGCCTGCTGAGAGAGCCTATTTATTTGGTTGAGGTCAGGTGATTGCTCCTTAACGCATACCTGTCGGCCAGGAGGGCCAGCAGGTGGCTGTAAAATGACCTCTAAAACATGGCATCTGTCCCATAAATACCCCCTTCCCAGAATGCAACTCGGAGAACTACCTCCACCGAGCTTGTCTCCGAGACAGAGGAGCATCTATACACTTCGACACGTTGCCTTTCCAACACTGACTAGTTGTAACAGCGACACCTACCGGTCAGCACGGAAGCACACACAACGTTAGCCAAGCTGGAACAGAAGCGAACTTTTAACCTTCCTAACACCCAATTTACTAAATTTACCTAATCTGCGGTAGATTGTAAATCTACCAGCACTACATATATTATTATTATTATTATTATTCAGGATTTATATAGCGCCAACAGTTTGCGCAGCGCTTTACAACATGGGGGAAGACAGTACAATTACAATACAATTCAATACAGGAGGGATCAGTGGGCCCTGCTGGTAGGTAAATTGGCTCCTGTCTACATTTGCCCCAGTATGTGTATGAATGTAAGCTCCTTGAGGGCAGGGACTGATGTGAATGTACATTATACAGTATCTCTCAAAAGTGAGTACACCACTCACATTTTTGTATTTTATTATATCTTTTCATGTGACAACACTGAAGAAATGACACTTTGCTACAATGTAAAGTAGTGAGTGTACAGCTTGTATAACAGTGTAAATTTGCTGTCCCCTTAAAATAACTCAACACACAGCCATTGTCGAAACCGCTGGCAACAAAAGTGAGTACACCCCTAAGTGAAATTTTCTAAATTGAGTCCAATTAGCCATTTTCACTCCCCAGTGTCAAGTGGCTTGTTAGTGTTACAAGGTCTCAGGTGTTAATGGGGAGCAGCAGGTGTGGTAAATTTGGTATTATCGCGCTCTCTCGCTTATACTGGTCACTGGAAGTTCAACATGGCACCTCATGGCAAAGAACTCTGAAGATCTGAAAAAATGAATTGTTGCTCTACATAAAGCTGGCCCTAGGCTATAAGAAGATTGCCAAGACCCTGAAACTGAGCTGCAGCACGGTGGCCAAGACCATACAGCAGTTTTACAGGACAGGTTCCACTCAGAACAGGCCTCGCCATGGTCGACCAAAGAAGTTGATTGCATGTGCTCAGCGTCATATCCAGAGGTTGGCTTTGGGAAATAGACGTATGAGTGCTGCCAGCATTGCTGCAGAAGTTGAAGGGGTGGGGGGGTCAGCCTGTCAGTGCTCAGACCATACGCCGCAGTCTGCATGGCTGTCGTCCTAGAACGAAGCCTCTTCTAAAGATGATGCACAAGAAAGCCTGCAGTTTGCTGAAGACAAGCAGACTAAGGACATGGATTACTGGAACCATGTCCTGTGGTCTGATGAGACCAAGATAACCTTATTTGGTTCAGATGGTGTCAAGTGTGTGTGGCGGAAACCAGGTGAGCAGTACAGAGACAAGTGTGTCTTGCCTACAGTCAAGCATGGTGGTGAGAGTGTCATTGTCTGGGGCTGCTTGAGTGCTGCTGGCACTGGGGAGCTACAGGTTCATTGAGGGAACCATGAATGGCAACATGTACTGTGACATACTGAAGCAGAGCATGATCCCCTCCCTTCGGAGACTGGGCCACAGGGCAGTATTCCAAAATAACGACCCCAAACACACCTCCAAGAAGACCACTGCCTTGCTAAAGAAGCTGAGGGTAAAAATGATGGACTGGCCAAGCATGTCTCCAGACCTAAACCATATTGAGCATCTGTGGGGCATCCTCGAACGGAAGGTGGAGGAGCACAAGGTCTGTAACATCCACCAGCTCTGTGATGTCATCATGAAGGAGTGGAAGAAGATTCCAGTGGCAGCCTGTGAAGTTCTGGTGAACTCTATGACCAAGAGGGTTAAGGCAGTGCTGGAAAATAATGGTGGCCACACAAAATATTGACACTTTGGGCCCAATTTGGACATTTTCACATAGGGGTGTACTCGCTTTTGTTGCCAGCGATTTAGACATTAATGGCTGTGTGTTGAGTTATTTTGATGGGACAGCATATTTACGCTGTTAAACAAACTGTAGACTCACTACTTTACATTGTAGCAAAGTGTTATTTATTCAGTGTTGTCTCATGAAACGATATAATATATTTACAAAAATGTGATTGGTGTACTCACTTTTGTGAGATGCTGTATATGTAAAGCATGAAGGTATAAAATTCTTAAACAATGGAGCGCTTGCTCTGTGTATAGTGTGCGTAAATCAATCAAAAATAAATCAATGGATAGTGATAATTTTCAAACCTAAAATAAGAACAAATATATAAAAAGTCCAAAAAATACAGTCAAAATATATAAATATATAAAGTGCTCCTCCACAAAGTGTAATAGTCAGTTATTATATCTGTGTCACCACTTCCACCACTGTTGCGTCACCGATCACGTGATTTTTTTCAAAGGATATGCTTATCCCTTGAAAAAGTCATGTGATCGGTGACTCAACGCATCAGGAGGAATTGGTGACGTGTCCATTCGGAGTCTGTTATACGGTTGTAACGGTGAGAAGGAGAGCAGTGTCTCCCTGATTAGCCTTACATAATACAAGCTGTATACAAGATGATGTAACATGAGTGGGATATTGCTATATGTTTTCATCTATGGCCCTGATGTTATTACATTGTTGTGCGATGAAAGGCTGTTTTTCTTTCTCCGAGTCATTTTAGAAAACGGATGGACCATCTTTAAAACATATATTATTTAGAGGTTTGCATGACCCAAGGGGGTCTCCTAAAGAAACGGCTGGACCATCTTAAAATTTGTTATTAAAAGTTTTGTATGTCCCAAGGGAGTCACCTCCGAAGGTGAGCAGGCATTGCACCTGGTGGTGGAAGTGGTGACACTGATATAATAACCGACTATTACACGTTGGAGGAGCACTTTATTAATATATATATTGACTGTATTTTTTGGACCTTTTATATTTTAATTTATATTTGTTCTTAATTTGTTTGAAAATTATCACTATCCATTGATTTATTTTTGATTGATTTATGCACATGTCACTTTATGCACACTATACACAGAGCAAGCGCTCCATTGTTTAAGAATGTATTACCTTCATGCTTGAGATCATTTTGAATGGTGCAGCTGCTCTGTGTTCACTTCATTAGTCTTTGCACACATAGCAGCGCTTTAGTATTCTTACACATGTATATGTAAAGCACTGCATAAATTGTCGGCGCCTTATAAGTACCTGTAATAAATGTCTAACCTTCAGTTCATTCTGTCCTTAGAAGTCTGCCCTTTTGAGAAAATGATATTACATTATAACAGAAATTTTTCCACTGAACCCTCAATGGGTTCCATACCATTTCATTTTGGACATCCTTTATGAATTAATTAATGAATATAATAGTTGCCTGGATCAGCCTCCGTAGTTAAATAGAGTTATAGAAAATATTAGCAAGTGTATGTAACCATTCATCCAAACGGACCACGTAGGATGCAGTTCTGGTCGCCCTATAGGCATACAAGAAAAACTAAGAGAATAAAGTTCTCTTAAGAGGGCAAAAAAACAAACACAGTATAGGGAGTACAAAAAACTTGCTTTATTAGTACAAAAATATACACCACACTAATTGACCTAAATAAAGGAAAAAGGAGTGCACAGATACGTGGCTAACACAAACCAATTAAAATAAACACAACACTGTCGATAATTAAAAACATGAGGAGCCGCGGCTACACATCACTCATACCGCAGTCACCACATACAGACTCTAATAATTGAAGAATATGATGGATTTAGGAATGGAGGCTGAACTTAAGTGACAGATCAAAAATAAGTGATTTTGATAAAACAGGCTCCTAATAACACAGGCTCCTAATAATTAAATTCCTTCAATCGTCGGCCATAAGTGTGGTATACTGAGTAAGTAGATGGATGATTAGAGTGTGCTGAAGAAGATTAACAAAGTGTAGCAGTTCATCAGGGTCTGTCAGGTGTAGAAACACAGACCATCATTATTAGTAGGCAGGATTGCAGTAAATGTAACAAACAGCTGGACTTGAATGTTCAAAGGTTTGTGAGGTACAGTGGGGCTATGGCATTTAGATGAATTAATATGCAAGTATCAGCAGGGGGAGTGCTATGGGCTGAAAGAGCGCCTCTATATATATATATATATATATATATATATATATATATATATATATATATATATATATACACACTTATTGAGTGGATCAATGCTTCTCTCACCAGCTAGGTGGTAACCGTCATCCTCCTGTAGCGTTACTCTAGCGTCACCTGTTGGTAATATTTGCCCAAAAATTGAAAAAAGTTATTATTCAGCATGAATTCAGTTAACTCTACAATAAATTCATTTTGGCCACCCAGCAGGGGATAATGGTGGTCCAAAAAAGACATAGGGGCCGCGATCCCCCACTGGCAGCATTGGCACATCTTAAAGTCAGCCCCGTTAATCACTAATCTGGTGAGCCCAAGAACCCTGCTAACGGCCAGAAGAGTACGCAACCTGGGTGACTCTTTGGTCCACTCTGAGTATATGCGGATGATTAATGAGAATTGGCTCACTAGGTCTAAACCTCCCCCAGGTATGCATGCTTGTGGATACTGCAACATCTGCAAGTATATACACCAGACCGATGTATTCGCCAATCCATGCGGAGGAAAAAAAACTATATACCGTATTTATCGGTGTATAACACGCACCCCAAGTTTAGGAGGGAATTTTAAGGAAAAAAACTTTTAGGAGGGAAGTTTAAGGAAAAAAACCTTACATTTAAATGCCCATCAATGCAGCGTTATCGTGTCCATCTGCAGCCTTGTCAGTGCAGTCTTGCCCCAGTGTCCAGTGCAGCCTTGTCAGTGCAGCTTTGCCCCAGTGCAGCCTTGTCAGTGCAGCCTTGTCAGTGCAGCTTTGCCCCAGTGCAGAATTGTCAGTGCAGCTTTGCCCCAGTGCAGCCTTGCCCCAGTGCAGCCTTGTCCCCAGTGCAGCCTTGTCCCCAGTGTACATTTTATGATCGCCGCCGACATACACAAGTTTAGTTTGTATTTTTAAATATGGCGCCGCGGAGTTTGGAGGGACTCGGCGGCGCTCGTTCAGCTGAACGAGCGCCGCCGAGAACACAGTGACTGGGCGGAGCCGAGATACACATAGCCGAGGGTTCTCGGCTCTTCTCGGCGCCGTTCACAGTCACGCCCAGTCCCTATGATGAACATAACACAGGTCCAATGGCGGGACTGGGCGGGACTGTGAACGGCGCCGAGAAGAGCCAAGAACCCTCGGCTATGTGTATCTCGGCTCCGCCCAGTCACTGTGTTCCCTCCGAACTCCGCGGCGCCATATTTAAAAATACACGCTATGTGAATGTCGGCGACGATCGCGGCAATCGCTCCGATAGATCACAAAGTAGCGGGGATCGGCGTATAACACGCACCCACGATTTTCCCCTGATTTTAAGGGGAAAAAAGTGCGTGTTATACGCCGATAAATACGGTAATTAAACAGTTTATTAACTGTTCAACTACACAAGTTATGTATATGCTCACTTGCCTGTGCAATAAAATATATATAGGCAAGACTAAATGATCACTCTGCATTGGGATTGGTGAGCACATCGGTGGTATTAAGAAGAAAGATGATGATCGTCCAATCCCCTTGCACTTTGCTATGTTTCACAATGGTGATCCCAAAGGCCTGACCGTTAAGGGAATTTATGTGCTAAATTTGCCGCCTATACGTGGAGATTTTGATACAATTCTCCTCCAAAAAGAAAAAATGTGGACATACTACCTGGACTCTATGGTTCCTAAAGGGTTAAATACCAAATGTAGCTTACAGCCTTTCCTAGAAAAGTAATTATTTTTGTAACTTACTTTTTATAAAATATTGTTCTTCTGCTATTTGAATCCTCTGTCTTTACTTAACCTATGCCTCTTAATCTATAATTGATGCTTGTGTCTCCTATCTTGAAGATCGGGTTTGCCCCTTCTTTGTTCCTTTTTCTTTCTTCTTTTTTTCCTTTTGCTAAGATACCGCCATCCCTAATGATGAGGTTCCATTTTTCTCCACCTTCTGCCGTATTAAAATATTTAAAAAATATTTTTCTATGACTATATAATGCCATTGCACTCTTTAAGTTTCTTTGCTGAATGTTCGTAACGAGAGGTGATCCGGGTGACATCTAGCGGTATGAAATAGTAACTACATCATTAATTTTTGCCTATTTAAATCTATTCCACGGACTCCTCCTTGCTCTGAAGAAACCAGCGTCTATTGGCTGGTGAAACGCGTCAGCAGCATGACGGCAGCACATCACTCAGGGGCCGCGGGCTTCTCAAATTGAGTGTCAGCAAGGAATGAACAGCTGATGAACAGCTGACGGACGGCTTTTTTCTCCGGATGGTCGCGGGACCATATGTGAGGTAATGAATATACAGCAAGGGATCCTTTTACCTGGCAGCAACACAGCTACTGGCTAAATATGGACTGGCGCTCTTAGCCACAACTCTTCAGGGATAGAGTAATGCTACAGGAGGACGACGGTTATCGCCTAGCTGGTGAGAGAAGCATTGATCCATTCAATAAGTGTGTATGTATATGTATGTATATATATATATATATATATATATATATATATATAGAGGCGCTCTTTCAGCCCATAGCACTCCCCCTGCTGATATTTGCATATTAATTCATCTAAATGCCATAGCCCCACTGTACCTCACAAACCTTTGAACATTCAAGTCCAGCTGTTTGTTACATTTGCTGCAATCCTGCCTACTAATAATGATGGTCTGTGTTTCTACACCTGACAGACCCTGATGAACTGCTATACTCTGTTAATCTTCTTCAGCACACTCTAATCATCCATCCACTTACTCAGTATACCACGCTTATGGCCGACGATTGAAGGAATTTAATTATTAGGAGCCTGTGTTATTAGGAGCCTGTTTTATCAAAATCACTTATTTTTGATCTATCACTTAAGTTCAGCCTCCATTCCTAAATCCATCATATTCTTCAATTATTAGAGTCTGTATGTGGTGACTGCGGTATGTGTGATGTGTAGCCGCGGCTCCTCATGTTTTTAATTATCGACAAAGTTGTGTTTATTTTAATTGGTTTGTGTTAGCCACGTATCTGTGCACTCCTTTTTCCTTTATTTAGGTCAATTAGTGTGATGTATATTTTTGTACTAATAAAGCAAGTTTTTTGTACTCCTTATAGTGTTCGGCTTTTTGCCCTCTTAAGAGAACTTTATTCTCTTAGATTTTCTAGATAATTAATGAAACTCTACCAAAACTCATGAACAGATGCAGTACAGTGAGAGTTGTCTCCCTAGGTCAGGAAGGGTGTTACTGGCAGAATCACCAGGTAAAAATAAAGAAAAGAAGCGTAGAAAAAATACTAATGCAGCCACCACATCTAAGCACAGGTAAAATGCAATATATAAAACTTTTTGAGGGTTTTAGATGGGTTTAATGTTTGTAAAAATTGTAAATGTCCTTGAACACTTGCAATATGTGGTGCAATTCTCCTCTGGCTTTGGATAACATACAGGATAATGAAAATATACATAGAATGACATAGAAGCAAATCAACTGCAAAATTCCGAAATATATGAACTTAAAGATTTCCGCCTTGGCCTTAAATGAATTGGTTCCACTGTAGTTCTAAATCACAGATCCTTTTTAGGAAGATGACAGTGATGTCATCCTGCTCCATATGACATCAGCGGATAGTGGCCATCTTGGAGTGACTGTTTGCTCTTCAGATAGCCATGGTAACCAGCAGAGAGCCAGGGGCAAGTCCCGGCATCGCGTTGTTGTGAGTGTGGTGTGGAATCTTAATAATATATATGGGGAATTTAAATTAAAATCTCAGTGTGTGTTTTTTTTCAGTGCCTCCAACCTTACGGTGACACGTACCTCGTATGTGAGCCTGACGTGCAGAGGGAGACCTGGTTCCCAGATCACTGGAGTTGAGGACAGTGACCGTAGGAACAGTGGGGTATGAGTGCCTGGTGGATTCTCTGGAACTGGAGATGATGTCCACTGGGAGACACTGGAACTGACTGGAGTGCCGGGTGCAGGTAAGCTGGATACAAGTCAGCAGGTAAGCCGGATGCAGGTCAGCAGGATGCAGGTAAGCTGGATGCAAGTCAGCAGGATGCAGGTAAGCTGGATGCAGGTCAGCAGGCTGCAGGTAAGCTGGATGCAGGTCAGCAGGGTGCACACAGCAGGCAGAAGCAAGGTCAGACAAGCCGGGTCATACACAGTGGATCAGTTCAACAGATTCGGCAGGCAAGGAATAGTCAAGTTCGGGCTGGTTTCTGGTAACAGGAGATCAGACAGGCAGGTAAACAGAATCAGAGTCAGGGAAAGCCAAGGTTCAGGATTGGAGACAGCAGCGTGGTCAGAGAGCCAGGTCAGGTGATCGGATGCTGATTACAGGAACAGGTCACAGGTGAAGCTGCAGATCAAACAGCAAGTGCTGAATTGTGGAAGCCCCTCTTAAAGGCCACTGGGCGCCAAAGCCGAATCACTGTGCGTGCGATCTCTGCGATCGGCACATGCGCATTGGCGCACGCCTGTTCGTTACTGGGAACCTGTTGGTGGGGATGTGCCTGAGCCCTGTTGCAGGTCTGGAAGTAGTATGTCCATGACATTGCCCCCCCCCTTAAGGGCAACCTCCGGGTGCCCAAAAGAGCTCTTTTCTGAGGATGTCTGCGGAAGAAGGCCTGGATCAGTTCTTGGGCATGCACATTTTGCTTAGGTTCCCATGAGTTCTCCTCTGGTCCATAGCCCTTCCATTTGATAAAAAATTGAAGTTGGTTACCTCTTCTCCTGCAGTCTACGACAGCCTCCACCTCATACTCCTCGTCCTTATTAATAATAACGGGTCTGGGTGGCCCCGTTCCTCTGTCCGGGAAAGGGTCGGGTACTGTGGGTTTAAGCAGAGACACGTGAAACACCGGGTGCATTTTGAGCGACTCAGGCAGGGTAAGTTCATAGGAGACCTCATTCAATTTCCTTTTAACTGGGAAAGGACCAATGAATCTGGGTGCCAGCTTCTTTGAAGGGCAAGCCATCTTGAGGTTGGTGGTAGATAACCACACCTGATCACCTGGTTGGAGACGTAATTCACCTCTTCTCTTCCTGTCATAAAGCCTCTTGTTGGTTGCTTGCGCCTTGGCCATAGCTTCTTGCAACAACTTGTTGCGACCCAGGAACTCAACAGTGCTTTGTACTGCTGGGACAGGAGATTCTGGAATAATGTTAGGCAGGAAGACAGGATGGAACCCATAGTTTGCAAAGAACGGTGACTGACCTGTGGCTGAATGGCTGGCATTGTTGAAAGCAAATTCCGCTAAAGGCAACAGTGCTACCCAATCATCTTGGACAAATGAGGTAAAGCAACGGATGTACTGTTCCAGGGTTTGGTTCGTCCTTTCAGTTTGTCCGTCTGGGGGTGGAAAGCAGATGACATGGAAAGTTCAATTTTCAGAATTTGGCATAGTGACCTCCAGAAGCGGGAGGTGAACTGGACTCCCCTGTCAGATACAATGTTGGTTGGTACCCCGTGCAGCCTTACGATCTCCCTGATGAACACCCGGGCGGTTTCCAAAGCAGACGGCGTACTCTTTAGGGGTATGAAGTGGGCCATCTTAGACAGACGGTCAACCACTACAAAGATAGCTGTATGTCCTTCAGAAGGGGGTAGTTCCACTACAAAGTCCATGGCAATCATGCTCCAGGGTCTGTCAGGAATTGGTAGTGGTCTGAGGAGGCCCCAGGACTTGGTCCTGGCAGACTTGCTTTGGGTACAGATGACACATGACTTAACATAGTCCTTGCAATCTTCCTCAAGCTTCGGCCACCAAAACATGCGCTGGATTAGTTCACGAGTCTTGTGAACCCCAAAATGTCCGGCCAGCGGGTGGTCGTGACACAGGCTCAACACTTCTGTCCGGCAACTTTCTGGCACAAAAATTTTGCTGTCCTTCCAAAGCATCCCATCCCTGGGTATCAAGATTGATCCTGGAGGACCGGACACCCCCTCTGAGGCTTGTTTTAGACCGGACATCAGGTCTGTCTGGAAAAGCAGAAAGTTGCCCTCAGATAAGATGGTGTCCGGAACTGAAGTTTCTTTGGGGTCATCGTACATCCGAGAGAGAGCGTCAGGCTTGATGTTCTTTGATCCTGGCCGGTAGGTGATGTGAAATGAAAATCTGGAAAAGAATAACGCCCATCGTGCCTGACGCGGCTTCAAACGTTTGGCAGTTCGTAAATATTCCAGATTTTTATGATCCGTGTAGATAAGTATGGGATGTGCCGCTCCCTCTAGCAGGTATCGCCATTCTTCGAGTGCGGCTTTAATGGCCAAAAGTTCATGGTCCCCCACATCGTAATTCTTCTCTGCAGGCGAAAGCTTCCGAGAGAAGAAAGCTATGGGGTGCATGAGATCCTTGAGTCCTTGGCGCTGAGAAATAACTGCCCCCACAGCTGTTTCTGAGGCATCAACCTCGAGTAGGTAAGGAAGAGAGGGATCCGGATGGCTCAAGATGGGGGCAGAGGTAAAGAGTCCCTTTAGGGTAGAGAAGGCAGCTTGAGCCTGGGGATTCCACTGGAATCGGACGTTTTGTCTTGTTAGCTGGGTGATCGGAGAGATAATTGCAGAAAATCCTTTGATGAACCTTCTGTAAAAATTGGCGAAGCCAACAAAACGTTGCACCCCCTTTTTATCTGAGGGTGCAGGCCAGTCCAGAACAGCTGTGACTTTTTGTGGGTCCATCTTGAACCCTTCTGTGGAAATTACCAGGCCCAGAAATTGGATACTCTGCCGCTCAAACTCGCATTTTTCTGGTTTGGCGTATAAGCCATGCTGACGGAGTCGGCAGAGTACCATCTTGACGTGTTTCCGGTGCTGATCCAAGGATGAGGAAAAGATCAGGATATCATCTAAGTAGGCTATGACGAAAATGTCCAGATAGTCTCTGAAGATATCATTTATCAGGTGCTGGAAGGTAGCAGGGGCATTACACAGGCCGAAGGGCATCACCAGATATTCATAATGGCCAAACCTGGTACGGAAGGCCGTTTTCCACTCATCCCCTGCACGAATGCGAACCAAATTGTAGGCCCCACGAAGATCGAGTTTGGTGAACACAACAGTAGTTCTTAATCTTTGAAAAAGCTCAGGTACCAGGGGTAAGGGATACCGGTTCTTGACCGTGACCTTGTTCAGCTCCCGGTAGTCCACACAGGGACGCAATGAGTGGTCCTTCTTCTCCACAAAAAAGATCCCTGCCCCAGCTGGAGAGGTGGATGGCCGGATGAACCCCCTCTTAAGGTTTTCGTCAACATATTCCTTTAAAACCTCCAACTCCCGCTCAGACAGAGGGAAAATTCGCCCAAAGGGGATTTCAGCTCCGGGCAGTAACTCAATCGGGCAATCGTAGGAACGATGAGGAGGAAGTGTCTCTGCCCCTCGTTTACTAAAAACGTCTAAGAACTCGTGATACTGTTCAGGTACTGCTGAGCGTAATTCTGAGTCAGCTTCCAGGCACAGCAAAGGACCAGATATCTTGGAAGGTAAGGGCAGACAATGTTCTTAACAGTAGAGGGACTGAAACCTGATTTCTCCGGAGCCCCAGTCAATTTGTGGGTTGTGGGCCTGAAGCCACAGTAGACCCAAGATGATCGGGAACAGAGGGGAAGCAATAGCATCAAACTTAAGCAGTTCCTTGTGGTTCGAGACAGTAATTACAGGCAGTGGGGGAGTCTCTTGAGTCACCTGGCCAGATTTAATACGGGATCCATCTGCCAAGAAAACAGAAAGTCCTTGAGCCCTGTGCTGGAGTGGAATGCGTTGTTGGTTGGCAAAGTTCAAATCAATAAAACAACTGCATGCACCAGAGTCTATTATTGCAGTAACAGACACAGTCTTTCCAGAAAACTGAAGGGTGATGGGAATAGCCAGGTGAGTAGAGAGAGCTGGGTGACTGTGTGGTGGGATGGATGAAGATCTACGGTACTTGGCAGGACACGAATGTACATAATGGCCTGGTCCCCTGCAGTACAAGCACAGGTTGAGCTGTTGCCGATGTAGACGTTCCTCGGCAGACAATGCAGGTCTCATTAGTCCGACCTGCCCAGATTTCTGAAAGTCTGGTATTAGTTTGGTTGGTGCAGGATTAACTGGGACCGGTCTAAGGGGAACAGGACGAGAGGTCGTAGGCACTTGGGGTAACATCCAAGTTGGTTGAGTCTGCTGGGTCACCCTCTCCATCCTGCGTTCCCAAAGACGACGGTCTATCTGAATAGTTAGGGTCATCAAGGATTCCAGGGAATTTTGTACACCGACTCGAGCCAGTTCATCCTTTAGTCCTTCTGACAAGCCTAGGCGAAACTGGTGCCGTAAAGCTGCATGGTTCCACTGGGTATCCGCGCTCCAGCGTCTAAACTCCATTATATAATCTTCGACCACTCTGCGGCCCTGCTGGAGCGTGCTAAGAGCAGCTTCGGCAGTGGAAGTTCGTTGGGGGTCATCATATAAGAGTGACATTGCGTCAAAGAAGGATGACAAAGAGTCCAGAGAAACATGGTGTTCTTCCAGCAGGTGATGAGCCCAGGCTTGTGGATCTCCCAGCAGAAGTGAGACAACAAACCCCACCTTGGTGTTTTCCCGCGAAAAGGTTAAGGGTAGTAAGGAAAAGTACAGCTCACATGCATTACGGAAAGTCCGAAACTTGCTTCGATCCCCAGAAAACTTCTCCGGAATTGGGACCCTGGGTTCTGGAGATAACATCATTACAGGGAGTGCGGGGGAAGCCTCTGATGACAACCCACTGGAAGAAGGGTTTGTAATACTCGTCCGGGACTGCACTTGTCTCACCAGGTGTTCATAGCTGTCCTGAAGCGATTTCACCTCTTGAGTGAGGATGGAGAGTAATTGGCAGATTTCATCAGTAGCAGAGGTCCCTCTTACTGTTAAGAACTCAGGCATGGCTGTTTGATACTGACACGTACCTCGTATGTGAGCCTGACGTGCAGAGGGAGACCTCTCGTACAGCCCTGGTTCCCAGATCACTGGAGTTGAGGACAGTGACCGTAGGAGCACAGTGGGGTATGAGTGCCTGGTGGATTCTCTGGAACTGGAGATGATGTCCACTGGGAGACACTGGAACTGACTGGAGTGCCGGGTGCAGGTAAGCTGGATACAAGTCAGCAGGTAAGCCGGATGCAGGTCAGCAGGATGCAGGTAAGCTGGATGCAGGTCAGCAGGATGCAGGTAAGCTGGATGCAGGTCAGCAGGTTGCAGGTAAGCTGGATGCAGGTCAGCAGGGTGCACACAGCAGGCAGAAGCAAAGTCAGACAAGCCGGGTCATACACAGTGGATCAGTTCAACAGATTCGGCAGGCAAGGAATAGTCAAGTTTGGGCTGGTTTCTGGTAACAGGAGATCAGACAGGCAGGTAAACAGAATCAGAGTCAGGGAAAGCTAAGGTTCAGGATTGGAGACAGCAGCGTGGTCAGAGAGCCAGGTCAGGTGATCGGATGCTGATTACAGGAACAGGTCACAGGTGAAGCTGCAGATCAAACAGCAAGTGCTGAATTGTGGAAGCCCCTCTTAAAGGCCACTGGGCGCCAAAGCCGAATCACTGTGCGTGCGATCTCTGCGATCGGCACATGCGCATTGGCGCACGCCTGTTCGTTACTGGGAACCTGTTGGTGGGGATGCGCCTGAGCCCTGTTGCAGGTCTGGAAGTAGTATGTCCATGACATATGGTAAAATTGTGAACTTTGTTCAGGTAATCAGTACATACCACAATAATTTCCTGAGTTCATGAATCTATGGGGAATTCTTACCAATGCATAAATATCTCCCAGTAAAATTAATAAGTAAATATTTATTAATTAACAAGTATAGTTACACAATTTCATACAGAACCGGGATTTCTGGTGATTAATATTTTACACACACATTATCAAAAACATCAACATGGCAATAAAACTATTTTTCTTAATATATACAAATAACTCAGGGGAGCCCAAATGGTTGTGTTAAAAAAAAATATTTGCGGTAATCACGCCTTACGTTCAAGAACACAACATCACTTGTCGCTCGGGGAAACAATCCTCTGAATTTCTCCGGACGGAAGTAATCCAAAGTAGGTCTCGCAGAGTCAACAGATAGATATTGTCAATTTCAAAGAAATATTAATCCAACAGAGCTACTAAATTGAATGGGGCGATGGATATTTTCCCTGAGACCACAGTTATTTAAATTGTTGTAAATACGGGTTTATATCTGAATTCCCCCAAACATGGCTTCAATACACACAGCCTAGACAATTAATATAGGCAAATGCTTACTTATAAGACTACCCTACACACTGTACATAAGGTTACCACTTAAACGGCAAAATACAATCCCTTCAACTTTGAGAGAAAAAAAATTGATTAATATTTGTATGGTCTGTATCTTACCAATAGTTTAAAAGGGGAAGATATCCGACAAATTATAAGTACTTTGAGTGACTCCAGTAACAATTTCCAGCAAGATGGGGAGTGGTCAATTATCAGCAGGCCTCTTGATCGTCTAGGGGATGTATCCGGCGTGTGGGTCTGTGATCCCTCTATGGCCCTTACATCCTTTATACCATCTGGGACAATAAGCCCATAAAATTATAAGCTCAGTCCAGAAGGTTTGGCTTATTCTCCATTGGTTGGAGAACTCTAATGATTTACCTGGCAAGCTTAGGTAATATCATCTTCAGCCACTAGGTGTGTCTGAGGACAGAGATTGTATTCTAAACTATTTGTTAAAAGAAAATATGTTCTCTTTCATGATGGACATCTACATATATATTGGGGCTGATGAATATATATCTATATTATTCAGGGACTCTGGCAACTGATACAATATACAATACACTCAGTATAATTCCAATAGATCTATCACACAAAATGATTGTCAATATGGGTAAATGTATGACTCCTGCATATTCTGTGAAGACCTATTTATTTTGGGACAACACATGCTATATGGGTATTTTTATGTAGATGTGGTCATGATTTTTATGTCTTTATAACAATGATGGGTATCTTTACACAATTCTTAATTTGTTCTGTATTAAAATATTATATTTCTACTTTATGATAGATTACTCATTGGGCCAGTGGATGCTAAAATCATGGTTGTACCTGTGACATGGAATCTAATATAGAATTTTGAATTTCTTATAATCACGTATATGTACAATACCACATGTATACAGGTTTTAAGTGTTTTCCTAAAGCAGGGATTTGCAATTAGCGGACCTCCAGCTGTTGCAGAACTACAAGTCCCATGAGGCATAGCAAGACTCTGACAGCCACAAGCATGACACCCAGAGGCAGAGGCACGATGGGACGTGTAGTTTTGCAACAGCTGGAGGTCCGTTAATTGCATATCCCTGTCCTAAAGCATTTGAGATGAACCTTGGACAGGCTCAATGAAGATTGAGTTTGGCTGTCCAAACAATTCCTCCTTTCAGGCACTTTAGACACATATTCATTATCGACTGTTCAGATATTTGTGCCTGTTATCATTCTGATGTATCATTAACCTTGTATCTCAGTCATTGTCTGAGGGAAAACTGAGTCAACATTGGGTTCTTATTGTGGAAGGCAATCTCACCCTTTGAAACAATGGGGTTATTTACTCAAGCTTTTCCTTTAATTAAAGGCTTTGTTACTTGGATCTGAAAACACAAATGTGACCATTGTCAGCTGGTTTCGTGTAAGGTAGCATTATTGTTCAGGTTTACTCTGTTTCAACATAAGTTTTGTCTCTTGACTACAGCTCTCCTGGAGTATGGGTCCCACCCCAAACTCACCATAGAAAAAGGGCAAGTGGACTATCGCAGTACATATAAAGAAAGTGCACATAGGTACTACAGAACATTGATAAAAAATATCCAAAATGTATTAGTACAAAATGACAAAAACAACTATTTCCAATAAAGAAACACAGATGACAGGGTGTTTCAGTATTTCTACTAGTTTCGTGGTATTACCGCTTCATCATGAAATACATCTGTGAAAATGAAAATAGAAATACAATAATATAGAAATAACAAATCGGACAATGTTTACACAATCAACAAAATGGGGAAAGGATAAGCAAGTAATAATTATGTAGAACATCTTACCCATGCCTTGGTTGGTGCACAGCGTAAAGCGACCCGGAGAGGTCTCCCACGGCGATTGGGAAGGAGGTGTAAGCAGTAACCAGCTAATTATCATCTGGGTAAAAACAGTGTGGAGGATGGATAATGTCAGGCAAATGCCCAAAGTCATAAAAGAATACGAGTGTGAGGGGGTGATGGACACAGGCCACAGTGAGAGGATAATTAAGTGGGGAGAACCATAAAAAAGGGGAACCAAGAAGGAAAGAGTATGGGGAGTGGTTGGAAGAAGTGAAGGTGATAAAAACGGGGGGAGGAAGAAGGAGGGGGGAAAAGGGGGGAGGAGGGGGGAAAAGGGGGGAAGAGGGGGGGTACATGATGGTACATTCTCCAAAAAATGTGTATATACCTTATATTACTTTGTGAGGCCACTCATTTTCTAGCTCTCCTGGAGTGATGATTTAATCAGCCTGTTCTGTTGTGGGGACGCTCTCCTGAAGTGATGATTCCTCATCTGAAGGCTATATGAAAAATATAATATTTTGATGTATCTCAGCCATGACAGAGTCCTAATGGAAACTTGTCCACCAGGGCACTGGACCCTTTAGATGATTACATTTAGAGTTTGTTTTGTTTTTGTCCACCTTTGTTGAGAAAAAAACATTCCGTGATCTATGTACATTGCAGGGATTTTAACAAATTGTGTTGCAGAATTCCTACTTTTTGTTATTCTGAAGAAATAGCGGTTTGCCTGTGTCCATGTGCAAAGTGAATTTGTATAGGAGTGTTTTTATAAGTACCAATCAGCTGCTGCACTTGCAGGGATCTAATGGGGAAAGTGGCAGGATCTTATCCCTTACTAATTATGTGGGGGTCTTGTGAGCCAAAGATGGACTGATGCCTCTTTGAGGTGAAACAAATATAGATAAGCTGCAAACACTAACCACGTTTCATTGCGTGTATAAACCAAAAAATATAAATAAACGTGCCTGCGCTGAAAAAACAGATATATCCCAATAGTTGGGAGGTGCATATATAGTGTAAAACTATACTACAAAATTTCAATAAAAAAAAAATGCTAGTAATATATAAATTATAGAATGAATACAATCCTTATATAAAAGTATCCCATAAAGTGCAACATGCAAAAAAACAATATATATATGTGGTTATAAATATAAGATCAAAGTGCAAAATCAAGTGTCCACATTTAAAAAGTTCAATTCATTGATATCAACACATAAAGTGCAAGTAAGTGGTGTCCACAAAAAACAGTGTTCCTCATGCTCCTCCTTAATGGTGTTCACAATCCAGCATGCTTCACTGCTCTCCTGTGACTTCCCACTTGTGCTTGCGCTCACCTCTGAGTGTGTGACACGGGATCCCCCAGAGGAAGGCACGTGATCCCTGTGCCGAATACGCATCGGGGAGGGGTAGGACGGAGCTGTTAGCAACAGAGGTAGATGAGGAACGACACACTGCACGCCATACAAACGCTGGTTTTATACAAACACTCTCTGGAAAGATTGGTGCACTCACGCACCTACATATTTATGTGAGACTATCTGATGACATCTGAGAGTGGTGGAGTTTATACCAGCATACCCTGTATGAGCCCAAGGGGTGGCTCCAATGCGTGTTTAGACACCGTTTAATTACCGTGTCACACGCTCAGAGGTGAGCGCAAGCACAAGTGGGGGGTCACAGGAGAGCACTGAAGCATGCTGGATTGTGAACACCATTAAGGAGGAGCATGAGGAACACTGTTTTTTGTGGACACCACTTACTTGCACTTTATGTGTTGATATCAATGAATTGAACTTTTTAAATGTGGACACTTGATTTTGCACTTTGATCTTATATTTATAACCACATATATATATTGTTTTTTTGCATGTTGCACTTTATGGGATACTTTTATATAAGGATTGTATTCATTCTATAATTTATATATTACTAGCATTTTTTTTTTTTTATATTGAAATTTTGTAGTATAGTTTTACACTATATATGCACCTCCCAACTATTGGGATATATCTGTTTTTTCAGCGCAGGCACGTTTATTTATATTTTTAGGATCTTATCCCTTTTTAGATGTGATTTCACTTGGGGACTATCTCACCAAAAATTACATTTTTGTTGCAGAGGATGCTCAAAATCTGACTTGTATCTTAGTGCAGACCTCTGGGAAAATCCGTAAGCCAATCACACAAGCAGGAAATTTCATTTCTGGGTGGAGTTCTGTACGCCATCTGTGTACAGAATGCCTCAAGGTAGCCATATTGCATTACATTTTACAGAAAATGACAGCACTGCAGATTGAAAAGGAAAGGTCATTTTTAGTAACATTCAATATTATGACTTGAGTCGCAATTGTATATGCTATATTTTTTTTTATTTGCTTTTGCCAACGAAAGTGGAGTTATCCTTTTACTATGTGCAGGGCACTTATGATCTTATTGTGTATCAATATATTAATCTTCCATTTGATCATTAATCTTTCATTTATTGAGCTGTTCCATCTCTGTCCTTTGAAGAAGAGTTACATTGGTGTATTTTTCTATTGGTGCCCTTAACATCTAAGTTACCCATTTGTACTCTATAGAGTATATACTGGGATGTTGGCACCTGATTTGGATCCTGCCCTTGGCTTGACCTCTCTTCTGATTCTCTCCAAATTGAGATATTACCTCTTGGAACGTTTTTTCTCCTTTTGAAAGATGTCCTCTCTATTATTTTTTCTGTGGCAACTCAAAAATGTTGCATTTCTCCTCACTTTCTGGACCAACAACAATGGTCACCAGGAACAATGGGAAGGGTGAATTTCCCCTGTGGGGGATACAGCAATGAAAACTTACAGGTGTTAGGATCTTATACAATCAATATTTTTATTATGTTCAGCTCTTCTTCATACAGCAAACAAGCGGCATATTACTAATACATTTTCACCACACTTCCAGCTAACAATTAGAGTTGCCCCACCATCATTTCAGATGATGACAAATCTTTCCACGTTACTGGGCAAAGTGCGAGGAGCTTCCGTCTGTATTGTAAATGTTAACTTTTAGATGACAATAACCATATTGACAGACCCATTTTATAGTGTGTATATGACTCCCTTATCTGTAGCCTTGGACACAGGCCAACTTAATGGCTTAGATTAGGAAATGTCACTATGTTCTTGATAATGAGAATTTACTGCCACCTTGTGGCTTTTATATGCATATTGTGTTTCCTAATCAATTGAGGTTTTTTTCTCTCTTTTTCTCCTCTATATATTGAATATTTAGCATTGTTCTCTCTATGAACACCCCCCCCCCCCCTCCCAATTTTAGGGAGCTAAAGGGCAGGAGGAGGTGTGTAGCTCTAGCACACTTCCTGTCATAGGGTGACCACACTTCACCTACAGAGATACAGTACTGTGAGTGACGTTGTCATCCTAAGACATAAAGGGGGAGTTTTAATAAAATTGGGGTCACATAGAATCTGCTGCAGCTGTGCATAGTAGCCAATCGGCTTCTAACTTCAGCTTAAAAACAATAATAAACCTCTGCACAAAATACATTTTGTAGTTTTGCAATACTAATAGCACAAAACTATAAAAAGAGCTGCGCGTCTTCAAGCTTACAAAGCTAAATTGTTTCAGACATTACAGTGCCTTGATATTCTCCACATTTAGTCATGTTACAACCAAAAACGTCAATTTATTTTATTGGATTTTATGTGATAGACCAACACAAAGAGGCACATAATTCTGAAGTGGAAGGAAAACGATAAATGGTTTCCCAATTTTTTTACAAATAAATATTTGAAAAGTGTGGCGTGCATTTGTATTCAGCCCCCTCAATACTTTTGTAGAACCACCGTTTGCTGCAATTTATATATGTCTTTTTGGGGATGTCTCTACCAGCTTTGCACATCTAGAGAGTTGCATTTGTGTCCATTCTTCTTTGCAAAATAGCTCAAGCTCTGTCAGATTGGATGGAGAACGTCTGTGAACAGCAATTTTCAAGTCTTGCCACAGATTCTGAGTGGGATTTAGGTCTGGACTTTGACTGAGCCATTCTAACACATGAATATGCTTTGATATAAACCATTCCATTGTAGCTCTGGCTGTATGTTTAGGGACGTTGTCCCGCTGGAAGGTGAACCTCCGCCCCAGTCTCAAGTCTTTTGCAGACTCCAACAGGTTTTCTTATAAGATTTCCCTGTATTTAGCTCCATCCATCATCTCTGACCAGCTTCCTGTCCATACTGAAGAAAAGCATTCCTACAAAATGATGCTGCCACCACCATGTTTCACGGTGGGGATGGTGTGTTCAGGGTGATGTGCAGTGTTAGTTTTCTGCCACACATTGGGTTTTGCTTTTAGGCCAAAAAGTTCAATTTTGGTCTCATCTGACCAGAGCACCTTCTTCCACATGTTTGCTGTGTCCCCCACATGACTTCTTGCAAACGGTACTTCTTATGGCTTTCTTTCAACAATGGCTTTCTTCTTGCCACTCCTCTATTAAGGCGAGATTTGTGGGGCGAACGACTAATAGTTGTCCTGTGGACAGATTCTCCCACCTGAGCTGTGGATCTCTGCTGCTCCTCAAGAGTTACCATGGGCCTCTTGGCTGCTGCTCTGATTAATGCTCTCCTTGCCCGGCCTGTCAGTTTAAATGGCTGGCCTTGTCTTGGTAGGTTTGCAGTTGTGCCATACTCTTTTTCCATTTTCGGATGATGGATTCAACAGTGCTCTGTGAGATGTTCAAAGCTTGGGATATTTTTTTTATAATCTTACCCTGCTTTAATCTTCTCCACAACTTTATCCCTGACCTGTCTGGTGTGTTCCTTGACCTTCATGATGCTGTTTGTTCAGGAAGATTCTGTAACAAACCTTGGAGAGCTTCACAGAATAGTTGTATTTATACTGAGATTAAATTACACAAAGGTGGACTCTGTTTACTAATTAGGTGACGTCTGAAGGCAATTGGTTACACTAGATTTTAGTTAGGGGTATCAGGCTGATTACAAATACACGCCACACTTTTCAGATATTTATTTCTAAAATATTTGGGAAACCGTTTATCATTTTCCTTCAACTTCACAATTATGTGCCACTTTGTGTTGGTCGATCACAAAAAATCACAAAAAAATCACATAAAATACTTTTACGTTTTTGGTTGTAACATGCCAAAATTTGGAAGATTTCAAGGGGTGTGAATACTTTTTCAAGGCACTGTATATAAGAGAAGCTGGTCTCAAAACACCTAAATCACAAATTAACACATGCTTTTAAAGTCCATGAAAGCCCCAATCAAAGTGCATTCTGCAAATCAAATAATTCACAAATTCATATGTGTATCAAAGTTCATCAAGAAATCCCAGTAAAGCGCTTGCTGTAAAATCGAAAGCCCAAAAAGTGATTAAGTGTTGGAAAAGAAGTGACACCCAAATAAAAAACAGTGCTCTTCCTCTTCTCCCAGATAGAAACACTCCGCACTCACCAGAAATACATGACCTCTTTTCTCAAAGAACGTCAAAAACGCTTATGGTAAGTGTATCCTCAAAATGAGTATCATGTACTCCAGTGGTCCCCAACCTTTTTTGCACTGGGGGGGCGGCTTCCTGGAAGAAAATTGTGCCAAGGACCGGGGGATGGGCGATTTGCCAGGGCAATAGCTGGTGTTAGTGCTTTAATCATCACGACACCATGGTTGATATGGTGTCGGGATGATTGAAGAGTATTATTATATTGTAATATAAAATTAAATAGTTCAACTCACTATAATGCAGAATCTGTGGGAGGCATGTCACTTGTGTGTGTCACTTGCCGTATCGCTTGCCACCAGATTTGGATTGTCAAATGCCACGTCGCCTGCCACCAGATGCAGCTTGTCACTTGCCACTGTCGCCTGCCACCAGACACTGATTGTCACTTGCCACCGTCACCTGCCACCAGATGCTGATTGTCATTGAGCAGAGAGGCAGGCCTTGGTGCAGTGGTGGGTTCCGGAACAGTGGTGATGCAGGGTGGGCGGTGAGAGATGTCGTCTCTCTGCTCACCTGCCGCACCTCCGACAGTGTAGCGTTCGCAGCCCGGCTGTGAGGTGGAACAGAGGAGATACGGGGCCGGCTGTGAGAGATGATGTTATCTCTCTGCTCGCCTGCTGACACACCTTTGACAGTGCAGCCTTCACAGACCGGGTGAAAATAGGATTCGGCCCTCTATCTGTCACAGATATCCTAAGCATTTGGACAGTTGAATATAGTCTGTAAAGTGCTCCTGTGCCTTTAAGAGATCCTGTATTTAACTTAATTTCACAAGGGTAAGATATAAAAGAATCTCTCAGAGGTTTTTCTTTTTTTACTAAAATTGCAGAGTGAGAAATCAAGTGCAGCTCTGCATAGAAACCGCTTCAGCATTTTCTTGTCAAAGCTTAACCACTTCAGCCCTGGAAAGTTTTGCCCTCTTACTGACCAGGCCATGTTTTTGCGATACAGCACTGCGTTATTTTAGCTGACAATTGCGCAGTCGTGCGACGCTGTACCCAAATAAAATTGATGTCCTTTTTTTCCCACAAATAGAGCTTTCTTTTGGTTGTATTTGATCACCTCTGCAGTTTTTATTATTTGCGCTATAAACAAAAAAACAGCAACAATTTTGGAAAAAGAAAACAATTTTGGAAAAAGAACTATTAATTTTCTGCTATAAAACATACCCAATAAAAAAAAAAAATCTAATTTCTTCATCAATTTAGGGCAATATGTGATCTGCTACGTTTTTGGTTAAAAAAAAAAAACAATATTTGTGTATTGATTGATTTTGTGCAAAAGTTATAGCATCTACAAAATATTGGATAGATTTATGGCATTTTTATTTATTTTTTTATTTACTAGTAATGGCGGCGATTAGTGATTTTTAGCGGGACTGCAACATTGCGCTGACATTTTTGCCTCCTTTTTTGGGAACCAGTGACATTTATTACAGTGATCAGTGCTAAAAACATGCATTGACGTTGTACTAATGACACTGGCAGGGAAGGGGTTAACAGGGGCAATCAAGGGGTTAACTGTGTTCCCTGGGTGTGTTTACTAACTGTATGAGGGATGGGCTGCCTGGGATAACACAGAGATCCATCTTCCTGCATAGCAGAAAGACAGGATCTCAGTGTAATCCCCTGTCAGAACGGAGATCTGCCTTGTTTACTATGATCACGGCCGGCCGCTGGACATTGAGCCCATCAGACCCGCTGATTGGCTCCCCCGCTGGCCAATTGGCGTGCGCTTGCCCACAGAAGCTAGTGCACGAACTGCCGTACCAGAAAGGAGATTCACGCAGCCGAGCCACCTTGCCGCAGCATAACTGCGGTGGCTGGTCGACAAGTGGTTAATTGAACAAGCTGAAGTTAGAAGCTGATTGGATACCATGCACAGCTGTACAAAATTTTGCACTCTCTAGTCTAGAGTGTAGTATAGTTGTTTTTTTTTTATTAAAAAGCAATTAAAATTACACTTACTGTATATTGTTCAAAGTATAATCAAGCATAGAATTGTATCTCTAAAAATGCCGGTTTGCGTTCCAATCTCATGAACTTTGATACAAGAAAGATTCACTTTAAGGCGAATGCACGTTCAAACATGTAATCAGTTTACAGAATGTCTGTTGAATGTCCTAGATAACATACCTTCAAAACCATTCCTCGTGGCTGCAGATGGAGTTTCAAAAGCTTCATGTTGGATGTAAGTGGATGTAAACCCAAAAATTTTTTTTCAAGCAATGGCCCGTATATACCATCCGAAAATTGGATGAAAAATACCGCTTTCGATGCGATCGTACGATAATCGGATCGTTAGTACAGAGCTTTCAAGAGCTTATCACAACAGTTCATTTGATATTATTCGATCGGACAAGCACGAAAATTTTCCTCGTACGATACCACATCGTACGATTTTCTTTTAGTCAGTACAGTTGTCCGAAAATACAATACCAATACATTACAACACATTAATCACATCACTTCTGTTTTTTTTTCCCTGTTGTAGGAAAATTTTTGGGACTTAAGTAACCTATTCAATTTCTACTTGCAACTAGTGAGCGAAAAGAGTTGGGCGATCTGTCATCCAATTTTTGGATCGTGTGTATGGGGCATAAGGCTTGCACCTTGTACAGTATAGGATTTAATTTCATTTGTGCCCAGTCTTGCCATGAAGAGTTAATCCAGCTCTGAGCAGTCGTCTTATTTTTTTTCAGTGAGATAAAAACACACAGAGAAATAGGAGTCAGTTCTTCCCCCTTCCTGTGAGTGACAGGTGATTTACATGTAGCGCTGGTAATCTTGTGGGTTACTTGTTAGAGGAAGTTAGATTTGCCTCTGTTTCAACTTGGCTGAGTTGCATGTAGTTCCACACTGTGCCGGTGGGTGTCATTAGCTGTTCCCTGTACACTTCTGCCGTAGTGTTTTGTGTTCTTTTATGATCCAGCTTTTCATCAATAAAAGCACTTATCAGACCGGTGTGCGGCTTCCAGCTTTCCTCGGTTTCTCTGGGTGTCGTTGTCACCATGGGCTGGCAACGTGTTGAAGTGTATGGGTGCTCCTCTGTCCCGGAGACAACTCGGTGGAGGTGGTCCCCCGGGTTGCATTCTGGGAGAGGGTATTTATGGGACAGACGCCATGTTTAGGGGTTCGTTTTCAGCCACCTGCTGGCCCTCCTGGCCGACAGGTATGCGTTAAGAGTACCACCTCGTGGTCCTCCGTTCCGGAGGCCCACGTCGCTGTGGCGTGTGGGTGGGCCCAGAAGCCTGTCTGGGGCCTACCACAGCAGCAGAGGAATGGTCCTGAGCTGTCTATCCTGAGTGAAGAAGCTGGACAACCGAGGAGATCCCAGGGGAGGACCCGTCATGGAAGGATCATACGTAGTGCTGGTCTGGAGAGGGGCCTGGTGACTCGGTTGGAGGACGTATCCTGAAGTAATCTTCATAGTACTGCCGGGTTGGCTTAAAGGTTCAAGTACTGTGTCTGACATTCATCGCAAACCAATACATCCTGTGGCAGAGGATCGTAGGGGTTTTATTCCAAACAAGTCTGTGGCAGAGACTTTTGTTCGTGCTACGTACTGGCTGATAGGCAAGTGAGAGAGGCCTATCCAGGCGGGCAAAGATTGAATCCTACAAGGGGAGTGCATTCAACTACAAGTGTTCAATTCCAAAGAATGTTCTAAAGAATACTAAGGAAAGGTATTTGAGCTTTCCTGCAACTTTCCTTCTGCCTCTTTTCTGTGAATTCCTTTATTACTTGTTCATTAAAGCATTGGAAAATATACTCAAGTGTTTGGTGCTTATATCGTCCAGAGGTAAACTCAACGGGACCCTAGACCCGGTGCCGGTGAAACAGAGGTATCGAGAGTTAAGGTAACAGCCCGCTTTAAACCAGCAGCTCCACCAAGAGTTAGTGCTACATACATATCTCATGCACCAGGCATTCTGTGTACTTCAGATCCCCTTCTCCTTTCTTCTCCAGCTCTCCCAGGATTGGCTGCTCCACACCTCAGCATGATTGGGCATGCTGAAGTCATGTGGTGACCTTTTCTGGGTTTTGACTGGATGTTCCTGATCACAGCAGAAGTTCACTGTAAGAAATACACACACAGGAGAAAATGCATGTTGACAAGGGGAGTGTAGAGGTGGGCGGGGAGTCTACTGACATCACGACTCCACCCACCGAGCTCTAGACACCAGGCCCACCCACAGAATCAGCAGTTTTTCGGGTCTCATAACAGACAGAGGGGAGACATTTGACAGGTAAGAATACATGCAGGAGGCATGTATATCCATTATAGATGATCACTATGGCAGTAGTTTAGAAAGGATGAGAGTGGGTTTACATCCACTTTAAGAGTTTCAGTTTGTATGCAATTAGGCAGGCCCTTGCACTACATGGTTTTGGTAAATCTGAAGACAAAAATCTGCAGAAAATCTAATAGTGTGTATGGGGCAAGGCTCGTACACACTATATGAAAATCTGGCAAATATTTTAGTCCCAAGAATTTTCGTATCGTGTGTACTAGGGCTGTGGAAATGAAAGATTAATTCCTCGATTAATCGTTAATTTTTTTGATCGGTAGGCTGCCTGCCCTGGGGCCGCTTTGGGCCAAGCTGTGGCTGCAGCGCTCTGCTCCCTCCTCCTCCTCCTCCACTATATGTCTTACACAGTATGCAGGCATCTCCCGCTGTGTGTCTCGGAGCTGAGTGTGAAAACTTTGGCCGCGCTGTGAGAAAAGTCCCGCCTTCCTCCTAGATCAGCTCGTGTGATAGACAGAACACTGCGTCTATCACACGAGCTGATCTAGGAGGAGGGCGGGACTTTTCTCACAGCGCGGCCAAAGTTTTCACACTCCGCTCCAAGACACACAGCGGGAGATGCCCGCAGACTGTGTAATCCAGGCACAGGCACTGACTACAGTGAGGCTGCGATTACGGGCATGGTGAGACTGCATTATGGGAACGGTGAGGCTGCGATTATTGGCGTGGTAAGTCTGAGATTATGGGCACGGTGAGGCTGAGTTTATAACGTGTGACGTCCTAGACATGCCCTGCTATGTCCGGCTTCAGCCATTGCCATAATAACGGTGCTAAATCAGCTAAAAGTAGTTGGATCTGTATGTGCGTTATAATTAATCGAAATTAGTAGATTAACCGATTTAAAAAAAAAAAACGATTAATCGAACACAAAAATTTTAATCAGTAACAGCCCTAGTGTGTACACAACGTTCGACAGCCGATACACAATTTTTGTATGACAAATTTCTAAATTTTTCTCATATGGGAACAGAACGAACGATTTTCGTTTTTAATGTGTACTGTATTCGTCCAATTTTCGTACAAGAAAAATCAGAAAAGAAAGACTGCGCATGATCAGAAACAATAAACAACAAAAAAGCCTTTGTCGTACAAGAATATCCATAAGAATTTTCATACAAATTTTCTTTCATCGGTTCTGATTTGCTGTGAATAATCGGACAAACGTTTGCCAGATTTTCTTATAGTGTGTGTACCCCACTTTAGGCTCCATTCACATTTGTGATTAGGGCTATAGTGTGAATCCTGGCTGCTAGAATCACAGGCGTCCTGTGACCAGAAAGCCGGGTGTTTGCCAACAGCCGCTCGGCCTGTACAAAGCAATGACAGGCTAATGGCAGACGCAGCTGTCTGTGGCTGTTGGCACATCCACTTAGCTGTGGTTGGGGACAAATGTTCATTCATGGATGCAAGTCTGTCTGCGTCCAGACATGACCATCTATCCCTAACCAAAGGGAATCAGTGGATGTCTGATTACATCTGAACAGCCACGGACAGCTGCACCTATCATTCTGACAGCAGGAATTCTCTGATTCTTGTGGACGGAATTTACACTGTAGCCCTAATTGCAAGTGTGAATGGGGCCTTAGGCACCATCTGTAATTTTCACTAGGCACTCTGGAAACGTCTAGACCTGTAAAGCTAGTCATTCCAAAACTGTTTTAAAATTGTTACATTAAAATAGTTTGAAAAAAACACACATGACAATATTACTGTCAGACATGGTCAAAGCTCATGAGCTCAAATGATAATAAATGAGTTTCACAAAATGAACAGTAGTCAATGCTGCCATCTACAGGACATTTTAAGAACTCTGAACTACAGCAGCTGCCGTCCTTGCTTTTCAGAACTGTGTATTAAAGAAGTAAACCCTCACCAAGAAATACTTTGTTTTGTAGAGCGTTGTAGGTACAAGAATGCTGCCATTTTTAAAAAATTTTTTTTTGCTTAAAAAAAAAAAAAAAAAAAAAAAGAAAAACTACAGTTTTTCCTTTTCTATATTGCTCATGTTTGTTCTACTTGAACTGCTCGCTCCAGCAACAGCAATGTAACATCACAATATAACTTTACTGGCTATGGCAGAAAGTGCCATTGTTTTCAGGAAAGGGTGACAACACCATAGATTAATTGATTTATCGATGTCAACCTGAAATAGAAAGTGGCGGATGTTATTCAAATTAAAAATATGAGCAAAATAAAATTATAATACAGTGACAGACATTCATATACATATGTTGTTTTTATTTCCTGTTGATCCTGCCATTAGATCCATTATTTTCTCACTTCCACTACCCAGGTGACAATGCTGTGTGTTTGGCAGTAAAAATTGTTACCCTGTTGACAGGATAATCTTAGTTGGCCATGTAGTTTTAAACAGACTTTACGTAAGAAACAAAACTAATTAAAGAACAACTCCAGCTAACACTTCAAAAGCAGTTACAGCAACATTTATTTTTTCCAAAAAAAAAAGTTTTAAACCTTATGAATAGAAGATGACCACTGTAAGCTGCTAGTGCCAGACAGTACTTTATTTTGCCTGTATTTCCACTTTAAAGGATAAGTTCACCTTTCTAAAAAAAATCCATTATGCATGTTTTTTTTTGCAGGTAAAAATTGTGCATTTTATGATTTTTTTTTAGGCGCCTGTGAAGCATTGCACAGGCGATGGGCAGATCACGGGTGCCATCTGAGGCTACTGCAGACTGTCAGTGTATCTGTCTGCTTGTACCTCGTAGGGGCAGGCAGTTACACAATGACAGGAAGAGTCAATGAACTACCTGGAGCGCTCATTAGCAAAGGCTATCGGTACTTGTAGTTCACTCATTCACAGGGAAATGTGAATGAATGATGCGGTCATGTGGGTGGAGCTCTTCACAGCTGTGTGCTTTTCAAAATGTGACAGCGGGTACTAGAAGATCCCGGGCCTGCTATCATAGGGATGGGGGCTAGATCAGCAAGAGGCTGCAGGAGTGGGAACACGATGTTACATGTTGTGGAACATGTAACAGGTCCCCAAAGGTAAACTTGCCCTCTAAACACAGCAAATAATTATTAAACAGAATACACATTTTTGGCATTTACAGGTACATATGCAGCAACATATTTGATTTAAAGTGCTTCTAAGTGAAAAAGGGTTTTTTAACCCTAATGCGTCTTCTGCATAAACCTTTCAAAAGCTGCTCCCCCAGCTCACTTTAATCACTTACCTGAGCCCAATCTTGATCCAATTCTGTGCCTGTCTGCAGCAGTTTTTTCTCTTTCTCTCCCCTCACAGGAGCCAAAACCTGTGAGGAGGGAGCAGAGCCATCTATGAACGCACAATTGGCTCCCACTACTGTCAATCGCAGCCAAGGAGGAGGGGGTGGGGCTAAACCACACTCTGTGGGTTTTATGGACACACAGAGCAGGGCTCGGGAGTGGGCACGCATAAGTTCCCCCATAGCAGGCGTCTTGCTATGGGGGCACTCAGCAAGGGGCAGGAGTTAGGAAGCACCAGTGGGGACCTGAGAAGAGGTTTGGGACCGCTCTGTGCAAAATCAATACACAGAGCAGGTAAGTATAACGTGTTTTATTTATGTGGGTTTTTTTACAGAAATGTGAGTTTCAAAGTCAAAATTCTGAGATTACAAGTTTGGGCCATGCTAAATCAAAGTCAGAATTTCTGACTTCACTTTAGCTTGGTGTGCTTTTCACTTCCATAGAATTCAAAACAATGACCAGCACAATTCTGCACCCCAACTTATTGAAAACATTACACTGTTGCCCCCCACATGAGGGAGTTCTAAAGAGCTAGAAGGCAGCAGGACAGTGTGTGTCTATGGTCATAAACGGATCAATCATCATAATTACCGTATTTATTGGCGTATAACACACACCTTAATTTTAAGAGGGAAGTTTCAGGAAAAAAAACGTACATTTTAAATAAAGAATTTTGAAGCAAAATAAGGGTCAGTGCCCATCATTGCAGCCTGATCAGTACCCATTTGCAGTCTTGTCCCTCTTTGCAGCATGATCAGTGCCCATCTGCAGCCTTGTTATTGCCAAAATAAACAGAGCCGGATCTCCTGTGTACTCGGTTTGGCTCTTGGCCCGGCTCTTATGATGGACATAACACCGGTCCAATGGCAGGATGTCAATGCTAGGAGGCGGGACTGGGCATGACTGCGAGCAGGGCCGAGTACACAGGAGATTCGGCTCTGTCTATTTCAGCGGCGCTCGTTCCCTCCTTCCCCTCCGAGGCAGCTGTTCGGCATATAACACGCACACACGATTTTCCCCTGATTTTAAGGGAGAAAAAGTGTGTGTTATACGCCAATAAATACGGTACTTATCTGGACTAATAGTTTTGTTGCAGACAATTGGCCTCATGTCAAAATTCTGACTTTCCACACTGAGCTCACAAAATATCCGACAATTGCGCCTGAACTACAAGTTCCACTGGGCAACCGATACCATTCCGTACCTAGGAGTGGCCATCACCGCGGACCCCGCCCACCTTTACCAAGCAAACTTTGCCACTCTTCTACACAGACTTAAAACAGACCTACAACATTGGCACTCCCTCACTCTAACGTGGTTTGGACGCTGTAATGCCATCAAGATGACAGCTCTCCCGAGGATACTCTATCTCCTGCAGGCCCTCCCCATACATCTCCCGCCCTCCTTCTTCAAGCGACTCGACGCACTTTTCCGAGATTTTGTCTGGTCGCGCGGGCAGCCTCGCATCAAATTACAACTACTCTATATGACAAAACGTAGGGGTGGGGTGGGACTACCAGACGTAAAAGCCTACTACAGGGCAACACATCTTACCAGACTGATAGACTGGTATTGCCACTCAGAAGCCAAACAATGGGTCCATATGGAGATAGAGGACTCCGATGGTACGGCTAGGAGTTGGCCGTGGCTTTCCACTCCGATCCCGAAGATCATCGCCGAACACCCGACTCTGGGAAACACATTAAGAGTGGCCAGAGAAACCTTTCGTAAAACCCTGATATCACCTATTCCTTCCCCTATGGTGCCGATACTGGGCAACCCTGATTTCTTGCCGGGCTGCCAGGGCCCGATCTATAGAGCCCTATCGGAGGGAGATAGATGGCCACACCTCCACGACTTCCTAGATGCCGGTGGCCGGCTCCGGTCGGCCGCGGGAATTGAGGACCTGGACACGCCATTGGATTTCCTGAGTGGTCTCCAACTGCGTAATTTTTTACGCCGAAGTGCTCAGACTTTAGGTCCCCCACGCCCACTCACGGAATTGAAACGTGTCTGCCACCGCAGAGAGCCCGTACGCCACTCACTGTCCTCGATCTACCTCTCCCTGATTGCCCCGACTGAAGGCTTTGTGCCCCCCTTCCTCACTAAATGGGAGATAGAATTAGGAGTGCATTTTAATGAAGCACAAAGGGAAAAGATCTTACATTTTGCCCAAAAATCTTCTCTAGCCACAAGGGTCCAAGAGACATGCTACAAGATTGTGACCAGATGGTACAAGGTACCATCCACTCTCCACAGGTTCCTCCCGCAGGTACCAAGTATATGTTGGCGCTGTGGAACAGGAGAAGGAACGATGTTGCACATTTTCTGGGACTGTCCCAAGATTAAACCTTTTTGGAAAGAGGTGACAGACACGATCGAACGTTTAACGGGCGTCGCACTGGGGGGCGATCCCGGGGCCTGTTTGCTGCACCTATCTAGCAGACCAATTAAGAAATATAAAGCCTCACTCACTATACAACTACTTAATGCGGCCAAGGCCTGTATCCCTCTATTTTGGAGATCGGAAACCCCACCAACTAAGATCCAGTGGTATGCCAGGGTTAACGAACTGCGCGACATGGAAGATCTTACGGCCACGCTGCATGACAGGGAGGAAGCCTTTCGGGAGACCTGGCGCCCTTGGCAACACTTCATCTACTCCGAGGCTTACCTCCGGGAGATGTCTTAGCGTGGACACCCCCCGTTATGAGGGCCCCGCCTGGCTGGAGGGTGGCACCACCACCCTCCCCTCTTTACCTCTCTTTACCCCCTTCCTTACCTTCTTCACCTCCCTCTCCATCTCTCCTCTCTATTATCCTTACCCCTCCTCCCCTATTGTCTCCCGCTTTTTTACCTCTTCCCTCCCCCCCCCCCCCCCACCCTTCCCAGTCCTCACACAATCCCCTATACTCTTCCGGCTTAGGGAAGATCTGATCAGATATAATGAATATCATGGTCTACATTACTTTATGTTAGTTGCCCTTTGCCGGATTTTACTGGTCGACAAGGAATATCTCCACCCCCGATCAGTGGAGAGTTTCTCTTTTTGTTATTTTAGTTCACCCTTTTACCTATCGATAAAGGATAATTACACGAGTTACCTGTTTACACAAGGCATGTCTCAGGGAAATGCTTGCAAATGGACACTAAGATAATCATTACATTAGACCCTCCCATGCACACAGGCTCCGCCTTCACCATACAGATTGTGTAAACGAGAGGATTGTTTATGTGTTACATCTCTAGTCGACGACAGTTCCTGTTAAAATCTTCTTCCTACCACTGTTTTATGTTATCCATTAAATGTTATAGAACTTGACAATATGTACCTCAAACTGTAACACGTTTTCTTGAAAATAAAATAAAGGAATTTAAAAAAAAAAAAAAAAAAAAAATTCTGACTTTCAAACAGAATTCAGTAAAAAAAAAATATGATGGCCCCAAGGCTCTTCCATAATGTTTGTTATTTAAAATAAAAAAAAAAGACCTTTTAGTATTATTTTAATGGAAAAAAAATTAAAAACAGGAAAAGATATCACAAAATAGGCAAAAAAACTAACCAGAATTAAAAATGCCCTTAAGCCTGTTTTCACACATGTGCGGTGTGAATTGAAGCTCAAGTTTTACTGGGAAGATAAAAATCAGTTGTTCAGAGGTTCCTTTGTGTTTTAGCTGCCGATCAGTGAGCAGGGAGGGGGGGGGGGGGGGGGGGAGGTGTAGTCAGAAGGAGAAAATCCATGTTCAAAACGCAGTGCATCTGCGAATCAGATGCGTTCCCATAGAAGATAATGGGCTTGTAATTCGCACCGCAATGCCCAGAAAACGCACACGTTTTTTGTGCAATGCGCAGTGCGAATGCAACACACACATGTGAACCAGATGCATTCATATGAATGTATTTTAAAATGTCCTGCGAATTGGATGCGCATCTAATTCGCATAGGTGTGAACAGGGGCTAAAAAAAATAATCTGCTTCGTTTTGGCATGCAAAGTTTCTTCTGCCAAAAAATGTCTTCCTCTTGTTCCTAGCATTTTTTTTAATGTTGTGTGCTGTGTTTGCAGTACAGCGTACACTCTAGCACAGGATGTCAACAGACTGGGAGCGACGGCGGGGGCATGGACACTTCATTGTTGAAGGCACTCACACTAGAGGGTAATTGGGTCTTGATGTGTAAGTAGGCTGGGCATACCTGCACCATAGGACAAAAGCCAATACACCCTGCAAGTGCTGAAGTCCTGCTTTAATAGTAGGAGTACACAGTTAGAAAATTAGAAAATCGACCAATTGCTCGACCTACGACCAACGAAACAGCGTTTATTGGTCGAAATTGTCGCCAACATTGACCAATCAAATTAAAACTTTAAAAGAGCAATCGATTTCATACGTAGTGTTGATGTCTCACGTACAAGTGGGGTCATCTACTAGTTCCGCTCATGCGTGATAATGTTCAAGAGATGTTTTACGAACGACCTTCATACCAAAAAATAGACTATCGTTCATTTGCAAATGATACAACACAATTTTTCCATTTTTTCAATTGGTCTTTTTCATTCACGATATCGATATCTGGTATTATTGATTACTTGCTGGGCATCAACGAGTAGAAACTCGGCTGATCGTTCGCAGAATGGAAATTTGCGCCCGATTTTCTTATTGTGTATTACTGCCATAACAGTGTGTGGCATTGTTAACGTGGGCTGAGTATCTCAACGGGTCCTGATGCTTTAACAAATGAAGGATGGGCAGATAGCTCTCTGATAATATTGGTAGGGGGCTATCTGCTCCCCCCCACACACACACACACACACACACACACACACACACACACACACACACACACACACACACACACACACACTTGTACACAAAGCTTGGTCACTATTGTAAACAACTTTCATCCTGTTGGGGGAATTACATTAGCAGACAATGATCTTTTTTATGCTAATGAAATCCTTCTCATGCAAATTGTCTTAGTTGTTAACATACTGAATACCCAGTTCAGTTGTCTGACTGGTGTTGTAAGCCTCAATGGCAGACAAGCATCTAGACCCCAACAGTGGATCGTGCATTCCCAATGTTCTTCTTGACCAACCATTAGCATTTAGTCAGTGGAGATGGGTAGGTAACACTGGCAGTTCTTATAGAACTATAGGAACAATATATTGATTTTCTCAGCTGCAGAGTGCATGAGACTTGTGCACATGAGACTGTCAATGAATTGGGTAATGGCAGTTGGTGAAGCTTGGTTATGAAGTCAGGCCCTGCTAATGATGTGAAACTAAACCAGACGCTTTCACAAAGAAGAAGCTTGTCTGCCTAATTCAGGTAATAACAGCTAAATTGCAATCCCATATGTAGTCAGGTGTCTACTGTCTACAGTGCAGATTCTGCCCTTCCATAGCCGCACCGCAGTTGGAGAGGAAGACGAAAGGAACATGGTTCCTTATGGTTTCCTGGGTTACTGGGAAAACTATCCCCTTGGATGCTGCCACCCCATGTGGCTCTAGCAGCCATCTTGGGTCAGGCAGAGCCTTTTTTTTTTTAAAAAGCCCTGGCTCCCAGGTTTGGCACGCGTTTTGCAAGTGGGTAGAGTAGGGACAGAACTAGCAGCAGGGAAATGTTCCTGATGAGAAGGTAAGGCATAGGGCTCGCAATTTCCCTGAACATTTTCCTGATTGGGTACAAGAAGGTCAGGCTCCATTCTGCCCCTCTCAACAGGTGCTCTCAGTTTGGCTGAATCCTGCTCTCTAAACGCTGTTGGAGTGTTGTGAACCATCTTTGCATTATCTCAATGCAAGTTCTTTCATTGCAGTGGGACTGTGTGTTTTAATGCCACCTACTCACTCCCAGTGTCAGGCTCAGCCCCTACGTGTTTTGTCCGTTCTGACTTCATCAAGGGGTAGCCGCATGCATTTACGAGAGTGATGCCATCCCTGTCCAACCACTGAAAGCGGATGATCGAAGATGCCGCCAGGGAGAGCCAGGACATCACATCCAAGCTGGGTATAGTTCCACTTTCATTGTGCCACACGTTGAGAACGTCGGGGTGAGAGCAATAATTCTAGGTCCATGGATTAACTGCAATCTAGGGCTGCAGTTAACTATAAACGTATGACCTGTAAGGCTTGGTTCACATTGGTGCGATGCGGGAACCCTTCAAATCCACTGCGGTTTCCCCGCATCACACCTAACTTGCAGGCAGTTCACACTGCCATATGCGAACCACTGGGCGTGTCAATACAAAGTTAATGACACCCCAAGATCAGTTCGCATATCGCAGTGTAAATTGTCAATTCATACAGGAATCGGATTGCATGGGTGTGAACAACCATGCAATCTGATTCTGGTGTGGACCAAAAAAAGGTCCTGCACGAGTTTGGTCTGAATGTGATGTGAATTCAGCCATACAATTCACCGCAGGATCACTTTAGAGGCGGAGGGAGAGGTGTTCCCTGCCCTCTCCCGCTGCTTCCTGGTCATTTCTGAGCTTACCGGGGCCATTGATAAGCCCAGAACCGATCTGATCAAGCCGATGGTTAAGCAGGAAGTCGAGTGAGGGCAAGATATCCCCCACTCGGCTCTAAGCCTTTGGAGGACTGAAGTGACCTCTGATGTCACTTCTGAATCTCAGGCTTAGAGATGACGATTTTTTTTTTTGGTCAGTGTCAAAAAAACACTTTCTTTTAAGTGTAAATGAGAGATCTGAGTTTTTTTTGACCCCAGATCTCTCAATAAAGAGGACCTGTCGTGCTTATTTCTTTTACAAGGGATGTGTAAATTCCTTGTAATAGGAATAAGGGCCCTTTTACACGGGCTGTCTGATTAGGTCCGCCTGTTAGTTTTTCAGGCGGACCTGATCAGACCCTCCAGTCTCCCCTATGGAGTGACGAATGTCAGTGGTGACATGTCTGCTGAAATCTGCCGCTATCTGATCCGCAAAATCCAGATGAATGGTGGTCCTATTTTCCATCCATCTATTTTCTAGCAGATTGGATGAAAACTGACAGGTGGTCTGTTTTCACCCAATTTCCCCATAGAGGAGAGCGGGGACTGTCCATCTCTGCTCTGCCCAGTGAGCGGAGATGGACTTCGTCTGTCTGCTCAGTGGGGATCAGCGGAGCGATCTTCCGGTAAGCAAGCAGAGTCTGACAAACGGAGGCACCTGTGTGAAAGGAGCCTAAAAGTGATTAAAAAAAAAAGGAACAGTGTAAAAATAAAATGTAAAAGATTAAATTTTAAAGCGCCCCATCCCTCTGTGCTCATGTGCAGAAGCAAACACATACGTAAGTCGCGCCCACATATGTAAACGGTGTTCAAACCACACATGTGAGATAGCACCATGATCGTTAGAGTGAGAATAATAATTCTAGCATCAGACCTCCTCTGTAACTCTAAATAGGTAACCTGAAAACATTTTTAAAACATCGCCTATGGAGTTTTTTAAGTACCGTAGTTTGTCGTCATTCCACGAGTGTGCACAATTTTAAAGTGTGACATGTTGGGTATCTATTTACTCGGCGTAACATCATCTTTCACATTATACAAAAAAATTGGGCTAACTTTACTGTTGTGTTTTTTGTTTTTGTTTGTTTGTTTAAGTGTATTTTTGTCCAAATTGTGCTTGAAACACTGCTGCGCAAATACAGTGTGACATAAATATTGTAACGCCTGCCATTTTATTCTCTAGCCACTTCCCGCCCGGCCTAGAGAAGAATGATGGCCGGGCAGTGGTTCTGTTATCCTGACTGGGCGTCATATGACGTCCGGTAGAATAACATGCCGGTGGGGCGATCGTTGGTGCTGCGTGTCACTCTGCACCGCATCTCCGATCATGGTAAGGAGCCTCGTCACCAGGTGATCAGCTGTGACCAATCACAGCGTGAACCAGGAAGTGCCGGTAAACGGCTTTCCTCGGTTCGTGCTGACAGGGAGAGACAATTGGTGCCTCATCTTGTCAAAAAGAGAGAGGTGGGGGGGTGTCTGCGCTGATAATCAGCACATTGATTATCAGCGCAGCCCCCATGAGAGGTACCCCATCAGTAACGCCTGTCAGTGCCCATAAATGTGCCAATCAGTAATGCCTTTCTGCTGTGCCCCTCAGATGCCAATCAGTAGCTCCTCATCAGCACTGCCTATCCAGTGCCATTAATTCTATATATCAGTGCCCGTCAGTGAAGGAGAAAACTAAATTTTATAACAGAAATGAAGAAAAACTTTTTTTTTTTTTTCAAAAATGTTGGTCTTTTTTTAGTTTATTTCTTGCTAAAGACTGCAGAGGTGATCAAATACCACCAAAATAAAAGCTCTATTTGTGGGAAGAAAATGATAAAAATGTAGTTTGTGTACAGTGTTGTATGACCGCGCAATTGTTATTCAAAATGTGACAACTGAAAATTGTCCTGGGCAGGAAGGTGGGGGGAGAAGGAAGTGCCCTGTGTTAAAGTGGCTAGGATCTCTGCCAAAATATATATATATACATAAATGTTTGGGGGTTTTCTAGTAAAAAAAAAATATGGATTTTTATTTGTAAACAAATGTCAGAAGAAGGCTGGTCTGGACTACAAGCGCTTCAATTCTCGCCTGTTGTACCTCACAGAGCTCCAGGGAACCTCCGCCCAGGAAAACTGCTCACACTTATACAATATTCTATATTTTAGACTGGAACTAAGGCAGGAGAATGAGACTCAGTAATACTCCCCGCACTCGCCCCTCAGACTCTCACACAGGTTTACATATCAGAAGTAATAAGGATTTCTCCGCCCATGACATCCACACTGAGGAGAATCCTCCCTCACAGGTCAAGTAAGTAGTACATCACTTCCGGAAACCGCTGTTGCCAAGCGACGAGCAGGCTGCGTCATGTGACCCGCTGTCGCAAAGAATCCGTTTGAAGGCTCGCGCTCCCCCTTCCCGCCGCGTCGGTTACCTAGGATACCAGTGTTCAGCCACGCCCTCTTCCACCAGTTCACGTTAACAACAACTGCTGCGTCGTCGCGTCGTGCCTTTTCCCCAGCGGCCAATCAGCGAGCGGCAGGAATAGGAACCTTAACCAATAAGGTGACGAGCAGCGTGAGGCCTGTAGCGAATCAGCAGTCAGGACGCAGAGAGCACGCCGTTCAAACGGTGTGTTGTGGCGAGAGAGAGGTTCTGCGGCGGTGGAAGGATTACCGGCGGGCTGTATAGAACCGGGGGGGAGCGGAGGCCTTCTGTGTGAAGAGTTAACGCGGCGGGCGGAAAGATGCCGTCTCGGGTGGAGGACTATGACTTGCTGTACACAATAGGCTCCGGGTCGTATGGAAAGTGCCAGAAAATCCGCAGGAAAGCGGACGGGAAGGTGAGCGGGGGTAGCGGGGAGGGCTGTCCGTGTGGGAATAGACCGGAGTGTCCGTTTGGGTTCCCAATACTGTACGTGTATTGGTGCTGAGCTGCGGTGGACACTAGGGGGCGCTGTGACTGCTGTCTGTCAGGGGGAGACAATGTTATGGATTGGGTGAGGCTGGCTGTTCATCTACCAGACAGAACATTACGACCACTGACAGGTGGAGATAACATGGATTGCCTCATTACAATGCCATATAAAAGTGGGTGGGATAGATTGGGCCTGCAAGTGAACATGTTGTCCCAGAAGTCGATGTGTTAAAAGCAGAAAAAAACAGGCAAGTGTAAGGATTTGAGTGACTTTGACAAGGAGCAGATTGTAATAATTAGATGTCTGGGTCAGAGCATCTGCAAAACTGCACTTCTTGTGGGATGTTCCCAGTCTGCAGTGGTCAGGAGCCACCAAAAGTGGTCCAAGGAAGGAAAACCGGTGATGGGGTCATGGGTGGGCAAGGGTCAGTGATGGGGAGGCTTCCCTGTGTAGTCTGATCCAATAGAAGAGATACTGGAGCTCCAATTACTGAATAGGTCAATGCCGGTTCTGATGGATAGGTGTCAGAACACACAGAGCATTGGAGTTTGTTGTGTATGGGGCTGTGTGGCTGCAGATCGGTCAGGGTGTCCATGCTGACTCGTGTCCACAGCCAACAGTGCCTACAATGGGCAGGTGAGACTCAGAACTGGACCACAGAGCAATAGAAGACGGTGGTCTGGTCTGATCTGACAAATTTCAGAATAATTTGAGGAACACAACAAGTTTTGAGGTGTACCAAACGCATTACCAGAGATATTATGTTTTGGGTTGGGCTACAGCGCGGTGGCACATTGCCAGGATTGGGGCATATGACGTCCTCCCGTGATTGCGATTCCTGGGCGCCCCCTGCGGCACGCATCGGCAGTGATCTTCCCGACACGGCTTTTCACAGAACGGGGTAAAGAGCCAATCACAGCAGCTCTTTGCCGCGTGATCAGCTGTGTCCAATCACAGTGTAAACAGGATTTGCCAGTAATCAGCATTCCTCTCCTCACACTGACAGCTCACCAGGAGGGCTGATAAGCGACAATCCACACAGGGGACATCTAAACTGATAATCTGAGCACTAATCATCCAGTGTCCTCATTATCGGTGAAGGAGAAAAATTACTTATTTACAACATAACAGAAACTAAGAAACATAATCATTTTTTTTTTTCAAAATATTTGTCTTTTGTCATTTTGTTTAGCAAAAAAAAAAAACCTGTGTTAATTAAATACCACTAAAAGAAAGGTCTAGCTGTGTAAAAAAAGAAAGATTTAAAAAAAAAAAAAACTATATATATATATATATATATATATATATATATATATATATATATATATATATATATATATATATATATATATATATTAAAAAATGTCATTAGGGTACAGCGTTGCATGACTGCGCAATTGTCATTCAGCCCTGTTTCACATTGATGCAATTTGACATGTCAAATTGCATGCCAAATCAGCGGCAATGGCATTTGCGATTCCCAAAAGTAGTTTCCGTACTACTTTTGGCGATTTTCGGGGTGCGATTTCCATTGACATCTGTGCAGAAACCCACACAGATGTCTCTGAAATCGCCCCCAAAGTCGGGGCTGACATGCGGGAATGAAATTGTGAGTTCAGCTGAACTCACATGATTTCATTCTCAGTCCATGTGAACCTGGGCTAAAGTGTGACGGCGCTGAAAATTGGCCTGGCAGGGAGGGGGTAAAAGGCAAGTGGTTAATGTTTTAACCACTTGCATACTGGGCACTTTTACCTTCTTCCTGCCCAGGCCAATTTTTAGCTTTCAGAGCTGTCACGCTTTTGAATGACAATTGCGCAGTCATGCAACACTGTACCCAAATTAAATTTTTATATTTTCTGTCTTTGTAAAAAAAAAAAAAAAATTCACTTTTTTTTTTTTTTTTTTCTTTTTTTTATTTGTGGTATTTAACCACATGCGGACTGGGCCATAGCCAAAAGACGGTTACAGCATGGTCGGCTTATTCTGGGAGGGTGTCTATGGACGTCCTCCCAGAATCTTGCTCCCACGCGCCCCCTGGAATATCCGTGACCGCCGGGGCATCACAGTAAATGGCCACTGATGGCGGCCGTTTACCACGTGATCGCTCCGTCAAAAGACGGAGTGATCACTTGTAAACAAACCAGCGTCACGTCCAGTTCCTCTCTCCCCTCTCTGTACAGATCGGTACAGAGAGGGGAGAGATTAAGTGCTGCAGCGCTGTGGGCTGGATGTGTAGTGCCCATACCGGCAATACTCATCCATCCATACTCATCCATCCTCAGCAATACTCATCCATCCATCCATGCTCAGCCATCCATACTCAGCAATACTCATCCATCCATACTCAGCAATGCTCCTCCATCCATCCATCCATGTTCAGCCATCCATACTCAGCAATGCTCCTCCATCCATCCATGTTCAGCCATCCATACTCGGCAATACTCATCCATCCATACTCAGCAATGCTCCTCCATCCATCCATCCATGTTCAGCCATCCATACTCAGCAATGCTCCTCCATCCATCCATCCATGTTCAGCCATCCATACTCAGCAACACTCATCCATCCATCCATACTCACCAATACTCATCCATCCCATCCACACTCAGCCATACCCAGCCATCCCATCCATACCCCACGCTGTGTGTTTTGTGTGGTTCACTTTATTCAGCTGTCAGTGGGAAACCTGCTGACAGCTGATGATTCATCCATTAAGGACACTGCAGCCGGCTTCCCAGCCCACTCCTTAGCAACCAGCTATTTGTCAAAAAATAGAGTGAAACCCTGGTGGTTAATATCGCATGTTTTAGTGAATTGGACTTAAAAGAGAAGTATGGGTTTGGGTTTTTTTTTCCCCTCCTGATTTATACTTGCCTATGTGGATGCAGCATCGGTCCCCTGACGCCTCTGCACTGAGAACCGAGCGATCGAACATTGCCGATCGCTCGGTTCTGACAGGTCCCCGAGCAGAGAGCTGCTGACTGTCAATTAGCAGCTCTCCACTCTGCTTCCTCCTCGCTCACTGGAGCGCTGAGCTGTGGAGGGGTGGGGAGTGGCAGGCTCAGACTCTCAGCGGCTCGCTGAGAGGGGTGTCAGTCCAGGCACCCGGCAGATCCCGACTTCCACTGTCGTGATGACGTGGTGCCTGGACTGACTTCTGTGACGTCAGCAGAGTGGACTTCAGTCTGCTCGTTGCTGTCTAGTGTACTTGGTACAGCAGTTTTACTCAGTTTTACGCACCTCTAGAGTGGTCCCTGCAGCCTCTTCTCCTGCATGCTTTGGCAGTTTACTGCCCTCCTTACATCATCAAGATCGATGAAGGAACCAGATCCCTTCAAGAAACGGCCCACCACTGGATCATTGGGTAGCGCCATTTGCAGACTGGAGGATTGGGTAAGTAAAACTGCTTCTCTGCCCACTAGACATAAACAAGCAGTTAACCCTTGCAAGTATAGGCACAGCCCCACTAAAAGGGAGGGCTTTTTTTATGTTGGGCCCTTAAAGGCGACGTTCACCTTATTTACAAAAATAATAAATTCACATCTTTTGCAGCTAAAATAACTGCGTTTTTAATTTTTTATTTTTTTACACTGCAGCCTGTATGGCATTGCACTTGGGATCAGCAGATCGCGGGTGCAATGTCAGGCTCCTGCTCACCAGTGCATCATTGAGAACTACAAGTGTCAGCTGTGGAGGCTGATAGTAGACTTTGTTCATTCACAGAACCCTGAAAGAGTGATGTGTCTGTGTGGATGCACGGCTGCATTGTTTTTTTTTTTTTTTGTTTTTCCTTTTTTTTTTTTTTTTTTTTTTTTTTAATTATGACAGTGGATGCAGGAAGAGGATTCCTCGCCCACTGTCACAGGGAGGGTGGGGAGAGGAAACATTGTACAGTGCTCAGCATAAATGAGTACACTCCTTTTGAAAAGTAAGATTTTAATCATCAATATCTCAATGAACACAAGAACAATTTCCAAAATTTTTACCAAACTGAGTTTTATAGAAGATTTGTTTAGCTTATTACATGAAAGTAAGGTTAATAATATAACTTGGATTACAAAATCTTCAGTTTCATTCAAATATAGCTCACAACAAAAACAATTCCATCTAGTTTTTTTGTATGACCTCCATGATTTGTAAGGACCGCCCCAAGTCTTCTAGCCTTGAATGAACAAGTTAGCTCATGTATGGTACAACATCAGATGTCCTATGGAGACCCCTAGTGCCCAAATACCACATTACATGATGCACACAATTGTGGAAAGGGTTAGGCAGGCCATAGATGTAGTTTTTTCTTAACCGCAACCAGGGATTGCAGGAAAAAAAATTGCTTGATTTCCCCATCAACACAGTAAGTGTTGATAGGGGCATCCCTCCTGCAGAGCTATTGTGTTCTCACGGCAAGGGGGAGCGGGGAGCTGTCCCTTCTGGGAGAGCGCAGTGATTATTGCTAGCGGCTATAGCTGCTGACAATCACATGCTAGAAGTTTGACATGCTGGTTCTACCCAAGTAGATCCGATCAGCCTGCCAATACATGAATTGGATCTTGGCAGTTTATCTACAGGCGCCCCTTACCTGCATAAGCAGTTTCTTGGCAAAAGCCCAGCAGGAGGCAGGGCAACATGACTTCTACTTTAGGATGAAAGTTGGATGTAACTTCCAAAAGGCAGTTTGTTTCGTTTTAACACTCCCTCCCCAAGCGGGGTTAGTGGAAATGTTTTAATTGGGCACCCAAGCAGTAGATTGCAGTAGTACAATGCTGAATTTTCTGTGCGTGTGAGTATGTGTTTTTTTTTTTTTTTTTTTTTTTTTTTTTTTTTTTTTGGGGGGGGGGGGAGTTGAACTGCTTTAATAAAAGTTGACCATTGTACTCCCAGCAATGGTATATGGCTTGTCCCAGCTCCTTTAAGTCCGGTACACTTATACTGAAATTCGGCTGGTTCAGGGGGGACTGGGCAAATTTTGGTCCATGTCTACTCCGGTCTTTTCAACAGAAGCCAAACTAACAAGTCAACACTGCTTTATTAATAGGCCCACTTTGTATTCCTTTTTTTTTTTTCCCCCTCTGCAGGTATTGGTATGGAAAGAGCTTGACTATGGCACAATGAGTGAGACCGAGAAGCAGATGCTGGTCTCGGAAGTCAACTTGTTACGGGAATTAAAACATCCAAATATTGTTCGTTACTACGACCGTATAATTGATCGGACTAATACAACTCTTTACATTGTGATGGAGTATTGTGAAGGAGGAGACCTAGCCAGCCTTATTGCCAAATGCACGAAGGAGAGGTATGTTTAACTTCATCTATGACATTGACTGTTTGAGTACAGAGCTTAAAGGAGACGTACAGCCAAAGCTCGTTTGGCTGTGTATCACAGGAGTGCTGTTCATTCTGCTATATACTATGTCCCCGCCCCTATAGCTGTCATATACTGACTAGTATCCTTGCATGTATTAACTGTATGCAATTTATCAGACTGTAGAAGTGGTAGGATAAAACCATCAAGCTTCAGCCAGTAAAAAAAAAAAAAAAAAAAATCTGTTTTGAAGGCATCTGAAAAAGAGCTACTGTAACTAAAATAAAATGCGTAGGACTCCTCTAGGAAGGGGTTAGTGAGGAGTGGGCACTGAGCCCAAAGTTGGTCTTCAAAGCCTAACTCAAGCTTTGTTACCTACTTTAAATACTTCTTTGGGGACAAGCTGGCCCAAACAAACTATTTCAATCACTAAGAAATGTGCCCTTTGTCAGCACTGCATAAACTGTATGTAACGTCAGCTACATATAGCGCAGAGTCACGGGGAGCTCCTGTCTCTTTCCCCAGAAAGAAATCAAGTTAGGGCGAGCATTGCTCAGCCATTCCTAGGAAGCCTTGAATTTTTAAGTTTGAATACAAGGCTTCTATTGGCTGAGGTGGAGATCGTGACATCTGTCCACCTCAGTCAAAGGAAGGCTTTTTGTGAATGGCTGAGCAGCACTTGACCTGACTCGATTTTGTTCAGGGCATGGGAAGCCCCCATACTGCTGCCGGGCTTTATACAATATATAACTGGTGCAACATCTAGTTTATGTAGCGCTGAGAGCAGCTGTGTTTCTTAGAAGTGGAAATGATTTATTTGGGCCAGCATGGCCAAAACAAACTAATCTGATGGCAAAGCTAGAGTTGGGCTTTAATCTGGGCAATAAGACCCATAACATCTAAATTCAGTGTTTTGTTTTTGTTTTGTTTTTTTGGGTCCCCAATTTTAAGTTCATACTTCTCTTTTTAAACTGTATGGTTTTACAATCCTAAATTCTATTCTATGAATTCACACTTGTGTTAACTGCTCTAATTTTATGCTGTCTTTTATATTACAGGCAGTACCTAGAAGAAGACTTTATATTATGTGTTTTTGTTCAACTTGCCTTGGCCTTAAAAGACTGCCATAAAAGGAGTGACGGGGGTCACACTGTTCTACATAGAGACCTGAAACCAGCCAACATATTTCTAGATGCCAAGAGGAATGTTAAACTTGGAGACTTTGGGTTAGCTCGAATATTGCACCATGATACCAGTTTTGCTAAAACTTTTGTTGGTACTCCTTACTACATGTCGCCTGTGAGTATTTCTTGCCTTGTATTCTTATCATGACCTTCACAGCACCAGTCGTAACTTGTCTTGTGCCGGAAACGAAAAATTCCATATGTTGCATAGACATATGTACACATTCAAGGAATGCAAAAACATTCTAAAGCTAGGTCTCATTTGCTCTGGCAAAAGGGGGGAAAATCCTTCCTGAATCTTACAGGCAATTAGACACTCAATGGAATAACATTCTGTAATGTTGTTTTTTTAGAAAATAAGATTAGACATTTTATATTTTGTTTTTAGACACTCAGGTTGCTGTCGAAATACATGAACCATGCCCTTTATTTGGATACAGCCGCTGTTCGGCCGCCATATACCACCCGGCTTTTTTGATTTCTAAAACGAGGGATGTCGGGTAGAAGGGTGCTGGTGGGGCCACCCACAAGGTGGAATTCAAAATTCAAAAGTGATGAGGCAGCCCAGACCTCCTGGTCTATTAATCATGTGATACATCAACAATATCTCTTCTCTCCATCCTTGAGTTTGCAGATCTATTCATGTCTGACACTTTAGTCGGTAAATTTTGTGCTCAAGCAGACCACACTCGCTGCTCCCTAGCAGTTTATAGTTGGCTACAAATACATAAGTCTTACTTCAGCTTGTTCAATTAAGCTTTGACAATAAGTCCCGATTTCACACCAAATGTGGCTTTGAAATCTTGCTACTTCAGCGCAATTTCATGTGTGGCTTGCTGACATTTGTGCAACTTAATGCACAGATGTCAAGCAAGTTGCACATGAAAGCGCCAAAAATAGTTGAAGAACCTTCTCAAAATCTGTGCAAGTCTGAGTTGCACCGATATGAATGGCTCCATAGCCAAAAATAAGGTGGGGCTTCATGTGACGCAATCACACGACAGGTCACACTATTGTGAATGGGGGCTAAAACCTAGAAGCTAATTGGTTTTCTCTCTTTCTTTCTCTTTCTCTCTCTCTCTCTTTCTCTCTCGCTCTCGCTCTCGCGCTCTCTCTCGCTCTCTCTCGCGCTCTCTTTCTTTTTCTCTTTCTTTTTCTCTTTCTTTTTTCTCTTTCTTTTTTCTCTTTCTTTTTTCTCTTTCTTTTTTCTTTCTTTTTTCTCTTTCTTTTTTCTCTTTCTCTCTCGTCACTGGCATGTTTACCCCATGTGGCTTTACAGCCTGCTTCCCACAGCCTCCAGGGACCCTTGATGTGTCCTAAAGGGGTGGAGGGGAAAACATCTGCTCGAAGTGGTGATCGGGTACCTTTCAAAACTAGATAGCCACTCCCCAAAAAGTGTCCAGAAGTGGGGGAGGAGGTAGAAAAGCAGAACTTCCCCATTTTGGCTGAAGTTCTGTTTTTAAGCTTTACCTCCATGCTGTGTGAAATTTTAATTTATTGAAGTGTATCCTCTTCTTTTTTTATTTTTTTTCTAGGAGCAGATGAATAGGATGTCTTACAATGAGAAGTCTGATATATGGTCATTGGGCTGTCTTCTCTATGAACTGTGTGCTCTTTCGTAAGTAATACTTGGGAGAAGCTTAGATTTATGCTGTACACTTATACAGTGCTTCCTTGATTAGTATTAGTTTCTGAATACACAATGATCACCTCTTTACTTTGTTAACCTGACAATTCTTAACATTTTAAATCTGTGTACTGCCAAGGAGTGGCATTGGGTATCGGTTACTATGGACTGAACATATAACGATTTTCTGGCAGAACAAAGCTTTTGCGTTGAAAGTTTCAAATGGCAGACAGGTTTATCTTAATGTAACCTGCCTTTTTTATTGCCCCCTTAGGCCACCGTTTACAGCTTATAATCAGAAAGAGTTGGCAGAAAAGATCAAAATAGGGAAGTTTCGACGAATTCCTTACCGCTATTCAGAAGAACTGAACCAAATTATTACACAGATGTTAAACCTGAAGGTGAGTTCTGTCAAGTTTTGCAGGAAACCACAAACCACAGGATGAAGACAAATATAGTAACACCATGGGATTGATGGTGCAATTGGGCCTTCAGCTCAATAGGAAGTGGTGCTCATTTTTTAATGAAATAAACTGCAAGATTAGTAAAGTGTCAGAAGTTCAGTACAACCAGTACTTTAGAGCAGAATGAAACCAGTATCTGCCCAGATCTTCAGACATGTAATTTGGAGGTGATCACAACTTTAGAATTACCCTGTACTCCCAACTGTTAGCATTTTATTCTAAATGCACTTTTTTTTTTTTTTACCACTTTGAACCTGCGTTCTAGCCAAAAGATGCCAACAGCGCAGGCTTACTTTGCTTGGAGGCCATTATATGATGTCCTCCCATGATCGCGTTGGACGGGGCGCTCTGTGATTTGAGGTTGGGGTAAAGGGCCGATCACAGCGGCTCTTTACCATGTGATCAGCTGTGTCCAATGACAGCTGATCATGGATGTAAACACAAGCCGGTTATCCGCTTTTCTTTCCTCACGCTGACAGTGTGAGGAAAGGAGAAAAGAGCCGATAACCGGCTTGTGTTAAAGGGACATTGTGACAGACTCACCCGGGACAGTGGCTTTTGGAGGGGACTGAATGCTAGCCTCTTGCCTACCGATTATGGGCCCTGGCATTTGGGGGAACGGTGCACTTTGTGAGCTGTATGCCTGGGGACCCTTGAGGTGGTGTTACTTTGGATTCGGGTCCTTGTCCCCCAGGACACAGATTCTGGGAACCCTGTGTATGCCATATTGGAAATGGTGACTGGGAGGGTATGTCTTGGATTGCTTAAAATGGGACAAGAATATTTATCCACAATATCTCCCAGGATATATGAAAAGACTATTCTTGGTTTGTTTGATTCTGAACTCAACATGTTAGTTTAGAGAGCTGATCACATTGGCCTCTAGAACTGGGTAGGAGCCGGACAGTCTACTACTATAGTTTGTTGCCTACTAGGCTGAGGAGGGGGGGGGGGGTCACTGTTTGTATTGTTAATTGTAATTAGCTCCTGCTATTGTGAGACCACAAGTCTGACCTGTAGTGAAATCCTGATTAATCATAACAATGCTCAGGAGGGCAAGGAGTCACATCGGCTGCTTTAAGGGATTAGTTAATTTGCTTATGTTAATTCTGTTTCTGGTTACAGATGTATTGTTAGAGTAATATGAGCAGGAGGGGGGACCTCTTCTTTTACTGTATATTGGACTTGTAATTTTGGTTCTAATAAAGAGTCCATGTTCAGCAACTAAACAAGTATCGTCTTGTTTTGTGCTTGTGAGCGGTTGGAATATCTGATATCTATATTCAGACTGGGAGGAAGTGTTAAATGACGAAAGCACTGATTATCGGTGTCCTGATTATTAGTGCAGCCTCATCAGCACACATCAGTGAAGAAGAAAAATTACATGTTTGAAAAACTATGTAACAAAAACTATTAAAAATGTGGGGGGTGGGGGTTTCTCCTTTTTAAAATGTTTGGTCTTTTTTCGTTTTTTTTTTTAAATAAACCCAGTGGTTAGAGTTGCATGATTAATCGTAAAAAAAAAACGCGATCTTGATTCAACACCACCCCCACCCCCCACGATCTTAATCCGGCATTTCCACAATTCATTCATGTAATAAGTGCAGAGCCGTTCTCTGCTCACTTACAGCTATCAAAAAAGAAAAACATCCAACATCCAGCAAATGTTTATCAACCTTGCTCAGTGAGATAATAGGAAACATTGTAATATTTAGTTCTTTTTAGATCAAAGGGATGAACTTCAGTGTCTGTAAATGAGGGCCGTTTAACCACTAAGGCCTCATGTACACTGCTGCTGCTAAACGAACGTTTAGGCCCGATTTACACCTGAGCGTAGTGTTTTCAGGCAGAAAGTACTGCGATTTTGTACAGGTCAAAAGGTCACCAATGTAAAAAGCAGAAAAATGCCCACACCTTAGGAGCAGTTGGGCATTTTTTTCAACTTCTCCTGAACTCTCCTCTGTTATCTTATCAGTACATGTACCCAGGGTCGTTTATAGTCGTTTCTAGGCAGTTGAGTCTAGAGGCTTTTTTTAACGCAAAAAAAATGGGTTCAGACGCTGAGTTTAGAGGCATTTCAAGTGCCAAACGCGGTAACTCGCATTTAGCCACGTTTTCGTTTACAGGCTTTTTTTCATTTTTGGCTGTTAAAAAAAAAAAAAAAAAAAAAAACTCTTCTAAACGGATTACTATCTGTCAAGTTAAATTGTTCGGGAGCGGTTGTAAAATTGTTCCGTGTACATGAAGCCTTAAAGACTAAACCTTTTTCTGACCCTTGTTGCTTAAAGTAAAAAAAATCTGTATTTTGTGCTAGAAAATGACTTGGGACCCTCAAACATTGTGTGTGTGTGTGTGTGTGTGTATATATAGATAATCGGAGAACCTAAAGAATAAAATGGCGATCGTTGCATAATTTTATGTCGCACTGTATTTATTTGCGCAGCAGTCTTTCAAATGCAATTTTTTGGGAAAAAATACACTTCCATGAATTTAAAAAAACTAAACCGTAAAGTTGGCCCATTTTTTGTTTTTTCCAGAATCGTGCAGCTCTACCAGTGCTGATTAAATAAAACCAAAAGAAAACTCTATTTGTGTGGAAAGAATAAGAATTTCATTTGGGTATAGTGTTTCATGACCGCGCAATTGTCATTCAAAGTGTGACAGTGCTGAAAGCTGAAAATTCGCCTGGGAAGTAGGGGCTAAAAGTGTCCAGTAGGCAAGTGGTTAAAAGGATGTTGGCTTTTGTTATATAACCCTCTGGTATTAGTATATCGGGTATATTATATCATCACAACTGCAGCTTGCGTGCACTAGTAGGTTCCTGCATGTATATTCTCTTCTAGAGCCTCTTGTCTGGTGTATTGATCTATCACTGTCATACAGTTAGGTGAGGGAATGACAAAGTTGTAACCTGGCAGAAGTACCCAAGTAGCAGTTTACTCATTTTAATATTGCTAAAAAGGAGCACCATGATATACATGGATACATAGTCTGTACTGCAAATGCTCTGTAGAGAGTAGCTAAAATTAGGCAGATCTGGTGCTGATTTACCTTTATAACAAAGCCATATAGTAGAGCGTCCAGCCCTATGCTATATCTGAAAATTGTTACATATATTTTTGTATTTTACTGTAGCATTAATGTGATGTGACCAGCCTGGCACTCACTTGCTTATTTTAACCACTTCAGCCCCGGAAAGGTTTTACCCCCTTCCTGACCAAGCCCTTTTTTGTGATACGGCACTGCGTCGCTTTAACTGACAATTGTGCGACGTTGTACCCAAACAAAATTGACGTTTTTTTTTTTTTTTTCCCACAAGTAGAACTTCCTTTTGGTGGCATTTGATCAACTCTACGTTTTTTTTTTTTTTTTTTTTTTTTGCTGTAAGCAAAAAATGAGTGAACATAGAGTCCGTGGGCATGCTTCCGATGACAGTGACGTACGGGTAAGTCATTTTTGCGCACCAGTGCCACTTTGCCGACGTATATTGACATAAGCAGGTCGGCAAGTGGTTAAAGACTTGCAGAATCTTTAATTTGTACCAGCTTATTTGTTGATGCTTGCTTTAGTTCTTAAAATAATTTTCATATGCTCTTAGAGACAGCTTTTAGAAGTTTCACATGGTGATTTGGTTTGTCAGGACTATTTAAGACCTTCCATTGAAGAGGTTCTGCAGACACCTCTGGTATCACCCATTGTGGCGGAAGAACAAAACAGAATATCAGAAAGGAGAGTCAGGAAATCTGCAGAACAGGAGCAGGCGCACCATCCAGACCCCACATTGTCTGAGCTCAGACTAAAGGAACAGCAATTGCTGGCACGAGAAAAGGCTTTGAAGGAGAGAGAGGACCGGCTTGAGCGTAAGTTCATGGTTCCTGAAAAATAAAACTTATTGGTTTTATCTGTTTGTCTCCTTACACCCTTAAGTTGTGTGAAATGAAGTTTTGAGAAGTCCTGGACAGCCGCCCTCAAGTTGTGTGAACCTGAGGGACTTGCTGTCAGTTTTACAGTGTGAGCTGTACAGACAGTGCCTTGCAAAAATATTCATACCCCTTGAAATTTTCCACATGTTCCTTCTTTGTCAAAGGTCTGATCACTTACAAACGCCACTAATTTTATTTGGTGTGTAAATCCTTACCTAAAATTAAATATAAAATAAAAAAACATTTTAATTGCTGTAAGTTTTTCAATGTGGATTTTGTGCCTCAGCCATTGCTTCTGGGGTGGGAAGGATTGTCTGACTCTGCTCCTAGCTATAAACCTGAATGGAATTTCCTAACGCTCTTCACTGCACCATATTGGTTTTTTATTTCCTACAAATTGCATTTTTCTTCTCTTCAGTTTTCACATTTTTGTCAGCTTTGCCATGCCCCTACAGCCTCTCTTCCTTTTTTCACTTTACTGATCAACCTTGGCAGCCAGTAATATTTTGGTAGTCCCTCTCTAACAGAGGTGAAGATGGATACTGGATCTGCCCTGGAATGAGCTGCCAGTCAATCATTTTGCAATACAGTGACCCCCAACTTCCAGTCCATCTTGGATACTCTGAAAAACCTTTTTAAACACTCACCATTTGACAGAAGCACAATTGGAGAAATTGCATAAGAAATCTAATGTTGGGTATATAAGCACATATAATGTGTAAGCATATAGTTGGCATACCCTTTCTATGCTATCTAATCAAAATGGCTCTCTCATAATCTTAATTTCTTTCAGAACGAGAAAGAGAGTTGTGTGTACGGGAGAGGCTAGCAGAAGATAAACTTTCAAGGTAGGTTTATGTGCTAAAATTTGTAAAATCTAAACTTTGTGTAGATTTAGTAAGGTAGCTTGAAATGGAACCAGTAAGGTGCTGTATGTTTGTTATATCCTAGCGTAGAGTATGTTGTCTGTAATGCTGGGAGCAGGCATTGTGGTTAGGTGTAGCCACATCACTGCTGAGGTTAAGATTATGCCCTTATGCCCTTATGCCCACTATCATTTTTATCATTATATTTATTAATTTGTTAATTTTTTTTTTTTTCTAATTTTTAAAAGCAATAATAGATTTTTTTTTTTTTTTTTTTTTTTTTTTGGGGGGGGGGGGGGAAATCTGATACATTTTCAACTGGCAGGGAAAGGTTTTCTGGCTGCCATGCTAATGTTTCCTGTTATGCCTACAGCGCAACAAGTGAAGGGAAATCTCCAAAATGTAAATGCAGGTTGCCAAAAAATTGATAGACATGACAGCAGTGTAATGAATTTTGATGCTACTCTTGCCATCTCTACAGGGCTGAAAACTTGATGAAGAACTTTAACTTGCTGAAAGAGCAGCGTATCTATGGAGCCGCTATCGAAAATGGGATAGGTACGAGAGCCAACAGGAAGCCTCTGGAAGCTTTATTAGATTGGCAGAACTACTAGTTGTAGTAACAATGTTTTTATAACGTTATATCATGTACTTTTTTTTTTTTATTTAATGGTTCAGATTGTGTATATTAATAAATTACTTTTATTTGGTTTATTTTATGACATTTGAGCTGGGCTAAAGTGATTAACAAAGTTATAGCCGTTCTGTCTTGCATTAAACCATGGCTTTTCTGCACTAAAACTGAGAATTCAGGATGCACTTGGCTGAAACCTGAAATGGACAGTTTATTTTTATTTATTTATTTTATTTTTTTTATTCAATCAATGTGGCTGCCATTTTTGCATTGAAGTCAATGGGACAAGGCATGCTATTTGCTTTCCTTCCCATTCCACCAACCCCCCCCCCCTTCTATCAGCATAACACCGATAACCATATTTTCGGCAGCCGATATAGCTTGCAATGCATATCGGCATATGGATGCCGCTGGCCTAGAATAGAAGGAAACCTTTCCTCATATGAAGGCTGCCATTAACACATACCCCTTCTTTCTTTCTTTTTTTTTTTCCCCTCTCTGACGTCGGCACTAATTTACTAATCCAGAACAAGTAGGGAGAATAGACTTTTTTTGTTTTGCTTTCTTGCTTTGGGTTCAAGTAGTAGTTGGCATGCCAACCAGGAACACTGTTAATGTAGTGGTGGGTTTTTATGGCTTGGTGTTATCCTGACATTTGGTTACTGATTGCACTAAGAAAAAAAAAAAGAGACCGATGTTCTTAACCATCTGCACACCATCATAGCAGTAAAAAAAAAATTTTCATTTGTTTGCTTTTTGAAGAAATTTTAACACTGGGCTTCAGTTGAAAGAATTTTTCAATTTCTAAATTGTAAGTGTTCCAGGCTTGTTTATTCAAAACATCATATTTGCATATGGACAATGTAAATGTTTACAATTCCACCACCTATCTAGCTTGTTGGCTGACATTTAAGGGGTTAGGATAATAGATGGATAATCTGACTATAAATGCCTGGTGATATAGATGCTACTGTGTCCTTTCAAAGACAACGTGTCACTTGCTTTTCTTTGTCACTTCAGTTGGGAGTCTTGGCTTCTATTGCAGTCATGCACTAAACCACTAGAAACTGACCAAGGAGTGTGAGGAGAAAAGGGGAGAGAGCCTTGACTCTGACTGAAAAGGCGAAAGGTGTCAGACTTCAATTTTGAATGGGTTGCAAACTATCGCTTGGTGGGTCTTTTTACAGATCAAGAGTGGCCACACATCGGGGGGGGGGGGGGGGGGGTTTGAACTGCAGTAGCTAGTAAAAAAAAAAAAAAAACAAACTCTTTTCATATTTATCATTTAGGAACAGGTTAAAGTTACTTTCATTTATTCTCTCTAAAGATTGAGTTCACACTGCCGTACTGAGTGGCTCATATCATTGGTCCGGTTCGTCCCTGTTCACCATATTTTAGGTCTAATTTTGGTCCGAATTCGGACCTGAAACAGACCAGAAGACACACAGGACTCCAGGTGCTGCCCCCCCCCCCCCCCCCATTCAATTAATAAAGTGTATGTATAGAAAAAACTGTTTTGGATGGAATGGGGGACTGGTTAAACTTCGTATCATCTTGGGAAGATTTCCTTTCACGCTCTGTCCTAGTGATGCTATAGAAACTTAAAGGGAATCTCCACAAAGTGAAGGGTATTCCCCTTTTAAAACTTCAACCTTCTGTTGACAACTGTTACATTTTGGATTTTCCATCAGTTTAAGTCTTTGTTGCCAATAGTCACCAGGACAACAATGGAAAATTTTGCCAGTGGTTCTAAACTTTCCACAACTCAAGCAAAACATTTGACTGTACATAAACCAAAACAAAAAAAAAGTATTCATAAATGCAAAATCTGAACTGCATGAGGTAACCTGATGTCTAATTTTTGTTTTATTGACCTGTATATATTTAAACTGCATCATGTCTTCCTTGCTTTTCCAGATCTTGTATCTTCCATAAGAAGTAAGAAAAATGCCCACTTTGGCACGGAAAGTAAAGAGAACCGTAGTGGGGGCAAACCTCTCAACACCCAGGACAAGTGTACAGAGTTAAAGCAGCGGCTGCAAGCTGCCAATGTGCGTGCCCAGGCCCTGTGTGAGCTGGAGAAGAACTATCAGCTAAAAAGCCGGCAGATACTTGGAATGCGATGAGAGATGCTGTATATTTTGAGAAAATTGGATACTATTTTTATAGCAGGGTCGTTCTTAAAAGTTATTTTTCAAATTAATTTATACATGGTTGAATGGTTATGTCAGTTGCACATACTAATTGGTTAGTTAAAAGGTATGTCCTGAATGTGAGGGTTCTGTAGTGAATACAGAAAGTGGTGTGTGAGGTATGTTTTTTTTTTTTTTTTTTCTTTTTTTTTTTCCCCCTCTTTAGGACTGAACCAAAATTTTTTTTTTTTTTTAAGATTTTTAAGCGGTTGTTTTTACATAATATGCTTAAGTTCACACTAGTGCTGCCCCAAAATCGTGCGTCTGCAATAACATCATTGTTGTTCAGAGAAAGAAATTTATTACAAAACTGTACTGAAATGCATACGTATGTTTTCACCCACTACTGTTGACATCCTGTGAGGCCAAAAATTACACCAGGTAATCACCAAAAGCGGCAAATGCACCTTTTTAAAAATTGTACTGCACCATGTGGCATTGATCTGAACATGCACCATAGAGAATGTGATTTCCATTGTTGAGCATGGCAGATGCACACAAATTGCACTAGTGTGAGCAGGGGCCTAAGGTTTGTATGCTTGAAGTTTTCAGTCTCTAATGCCTTATGAATACACTAGAGTGTATGCGATGTGTCTCAGAATATAAATTTGCAAATTAGACTGCATTTTATTTATAACCATTTTCTGGTTTTATTGTTCTATACAAAATTTGTGACCTTATTTGGTTTACTTTTATCAACACCTACTTTAAGAGACTTGAGACTTTTTTTTTTTTTTCCTGTATGTGTTTGTGGCTGTTATCCTCTTACAGCGAGTGAAAGTTACAAAAGAAAACAAGCTTGTTTCCTTTTTTATTTTGTTTTACACACCTATTGGCAATCTTCACTATAAGCTCTTGGCAGCTTGAAGATTCTGAAGAATAGAGCCAAGTCTAGGGATAATGCAGCTTTTACCATCCTTTTGTGAAGCTGAATGGTGATAATGTAATTGGTTAGCAATGGAATTGTGACTAGAAATGGGAACAGCTACCCAATGATGGTTTCCAAAACTTTAATGTAAGAATGGGCAGTTAGCTTTAACAACCCCCCCCCCCCCCCCAAAACTAATGGAGGATCTCATGTGGATGCTATGAACATTAAACTTTTTTTTTCCATAAAACAAACGTTACAAAACATTAAGACTAGATTCACACTTAGAGCGGATGTGGCACACAGCAGGGGTCTGGTGCATCCCTGCTCTCCATTTCAGGGAGGAATCAGGCCTGACCTTTTACTGAATTCGGACCTGAAATGGAGCAAAAGATGCACAGGACCCCTCTGAAATCCACTCTGGCTGCCACAGAGATATGTGAACTGGCTCCATTGAGAGCCGGTCACAGTTTCCTGTCATGTGAAATGGATATGGAGAAACCTGCTTCCAATTCGCTCTAGTGTGAACACAGCCTTAGAGTAGCTATAAAAAGTACCCAAAGGCATATAAGCATATTATGAACAAAAGAACATTTTTCCAATAATTTGTTCTCTCTAGCAGTATACAATCCATAGTACATAATACTGTATCCAAGGGAGAATTATGCAAAATTATATTAAATTCTATGCAGTATGTGACATTAAAGAAGTATTATTATACAGGATTTATATAGCGCCGACAGTTTACGCAGCGCTTTACAACATTAGGGCAGACAGTACAAGTACAATACAATTCAATTCAATACAGGAGGAATCAGAGGGCCCTGCTCGTTAGAGCTTACAATCTAGGAGGGAGGGTGGTTGAATTCCATGATATTAGGCAAAGGGAAAAAGATCAAGCCTTTGCACGTCATGGAAATACAAATTGCATATATGTCCTCTGACAACTGTAGTAATTGGGTGCAATAAAGTGGGTTTCCCTGAGTAACAGTCAAAGAAAGAGTAGGAAGGGGGAAGGAGAGAGAAAGAGGAGGAGATTACTTTCCTGGGTGTTTATCTCTACTGCCACCTCAACTTCTGTTTTCAGGGAGAAGATTGTATGGAAATTATCCAAGGATTCCACACCCTCTCAGACTTTGTATGTGCATCCTTCAGTACGTTAACCATTTTTTCATTAAAGTGATACTAAAGTCTCTTATTTTTAAAGAAAAAAACAAACGTGTTCTACTTACCTGCTCTGTGCAGTGGTTTTGCACAGAGCAGCCCGCATCCTCCTCTTCTCGGGTCCCTTGCTGGTTCTCCTGGCCACTCTGGCCTGTCGAGTGCCCCCACAGCAAGCAGCCTTCTATAGGGGCAACTGAGCTAAGCCGCAGCTCTGTGTGTCCTTCAAACACACAGAGCTGCGGTTCGGCCCCACCCCTTCTCTCTCTCTTCATTGGCTTAATGACTTTGACAGCAGCGGGAGCCATAGGCGTAGCTGCTGTGTCTCAGCCAATCAGGAGCGAGAGTCCTGGACGGCCGAGGCACTCGTACATATCGATGGGGTTCAGGTAAATATTGGGGGGGCTACTGCACAATGAAGGTTTTTTTTATCTTAAAGCGGAGTTCCAAGGACAATTGGAATTTTTTTACTTTTTTAAACAATTCTCAAGTTTATATAATTTCAATGTAACACTCACTTGTTTTGTCAAATATATCCCCTGGTGTCCGGTTTCTCATGAAAAACGTAGTTTTAAAATGTCTTGCTGGCAGTTTTTATCTTGCTTGTGGGCATGTGAAGCCCACAACCATAAAGTTCCTGGATACGGTGATGCTGAGCTACCAGCATGCACTGCATGTTCCCTCACATGCTCAGTATGTACGGCCGTAAACTTCCACGTTGGCATCAGAAGTGCCCGAATGAGCGGCGGCCATCCGCACTGACTCCTGGGAATAAGGGAAACACAGAGCTCCCAGGAGACAGTGCGCCGCCGGATATGATGGCCATACCCACGGGTGGCAGAGACCGGAAAGGCCACTGAAAAGCCTCCTAACAAGGTAACTCTTAGGATTAAAAAAAAAAAAAATTCCATTTTAGAACCATTGAAGTGTGTAGATGCTGTTAATGTAAAGTAGTAAAATCGGGTGGAACTCCACTTTAATGCATAAGATAAAAAACCTTCTGCCTTTAGAATCACTTTAAGGCCTTATGCCCACGGGCGTTTTAAAAAAAACGAGCTGTAAAGCTAGTACCGACGCCAGGAAAAAAAGCGGTGTTAAAAACGCAATTTTATCTGCGGTTTGCATTGGCATCAATTCGCGTTTAGCCGCGCTTCTCTGTCTCTATTCAAAAATCAATGGTTCCCTATGGGAGCTCATTGCTTTGAATAGAAGTCGCATCAAGATGATCCGACTTGTGTGCTATGAATCTTGAAGGGGAACCACGCCAAAATTTGGCATGAGGTCCCCCCCCCCAAGATCCATACCCTTATCTGAGCATGCAGGTCAGGAAAGGGGAGGGGGGGACGAGCAAGGGGAAGGGTCTGGTATGGATCTTGGGGGGGGGACCTCGTGCAATATTTTGGCAGAGTTCCCCTTCAAGATTCTTAACACACAAGTCGGATCATCTTGATTCGACTTCTGGTGCGACTTCTATTCACCTCAATGGGCTCCCATAGGGATCCATTGATTTTTGACAGAGAAACGCTGGACTAGGCTTAATGCTGTGTATAGAGGCGTTTTTAGGCTGTGAAAAACTTTCCTAAAAGCAGCCTAAGCATCAGTTTATGTTTCATAAAAGATAAATCTATCACTGGACTCTTCCATGCCTTTGCTATTGCAATTTAAGCCACCAGGACCATATAAATAATTAATGTTTGAGTATGTCTGAGAATATTGTCAATGGGTTTGTTTAGAGCCCTTGCACACTGGGGCGGTTTGCAGGCGCTATTGCGCTAATAATAGCGCCTGCAAACCGCCCCGAAAGTGCCGCTGCTGTCATCCCAGTGTGAAAGCCCCGAGGGCTTGCACACTGGAGCGATGCGCTGGCAGGACGGTAAAAAAAGTCCTGTCAGCAGCATCTTCGGAGCGGTGAAGGAGCGGTGTGTATACCGCTCCTTTACCGCTCCTGCCCATTGAAATCAATGGGACGGCGCGGCTATACCGCCGGCAATGCGCCTCTGCAGAGGCGCTTTGCGGTGGTATTTAACCCTTTCTCGGCCGCTAGCGGGGGGTAAAACCGCCCCGCTAGCGGCCGCATACCGATGGTAAAACGCCGCTAATAATAGCGGTGTTTTACCGCCGACGCCGCCCCCCGCCCCAGTACGCAGGGGCTCTTAATAAGTCACATTTTTTTATTTACTTTTTTTTGTAAGGTTTACTGTTACCAGTGTGTAGTCATGGGGAAGGAAGAATAGAGGAATATTAGGGAGTAAAAAAGTCAAGCAGCGGAAAAGAAGGGGTATTTGACAATGGCCGAGGAAGGGTGTTGGATATTTGGGTTGGGGAGGCGGTTCAGATTCACTCTTTTCTCATTGGCATGGAGGTTACATTTCAAAGTGTTGAAATGATGTTCCTGGTAGCCAGGAGGGGAAAAAAAAGCAAAGCAGGCCTTTAGCTGCAGAGATGGGGTCAGTCAATATAGAAATCAGGTTGATTGTGGGGAAATGCCAGCAATAGTGTGCCCATGACCGTGTCCTATGCATGAACAACATGCGATTAAAAGTCATATATTGAAGGGCATATCCACCACAGCTGCAGAATGGTGCGTCTCTCTCTCTTCCACATCACTAGCAGGCTTTCAAAGTGGAGGGGAAGATCCTAGAGGGCAGAGGGCATTGCTACCAGCATGTTAAGATTTTATAACGCTTCCTAGGCTGCGGACGCTACACTGGTCTTGTGTTAGAATGGATGCTTTTTCTACTTCATCCTCCAAGAAGCTACAGCCCAAGGCTTTGAACAAAGTCAACTCGATGTAGTGAAAACTGTTTTGAAAGCAAATTGTATTTATACAGTCCTTTACATATATATTGTATATTCACATCAGTCCCTGTTCTCAAGGAGCTTACAATCTAAGTTCCCTAACTCACTTTTATGCACTACGGCCTGTTTAGACAGGATCCAATTAACCTACCGGCGTGTCTTGGGAGTAAACTGGAGAACTTGGAGGAAGCCCACGCTGCCACAGGGAGAACATGCAAACTCCATGCTAGTGATAGGAGACAAAGCACCCCAGGTTCTGATAAGGAAGTATGAGCATATCCAGTCTGGGGGAATCATTGGGTTTCCCAGTAAAGGATTTGGTGGGGAGCAATGTGTAAAGAAAGTGTTTGTTTTTTTTTTTTGTTTTGTTTTTCAGTTAAAGTAGAACCACACAGTATCTGAGCACCACAAAATGAAAACACTTTTTCAAAAATGCTGCTGCGTTACCTAAAAATAATAATTACATTTTAGAGTGGGATGCCTTGAGATTGTGCAGATTTCTTAAGGAGTGCCTTGAAATTGTGCATAATTTTAAAGGGTGTCTTGACTGAAAAAAGGTTGAGAAACACTGCTTTAGAGGACTAAAATGCACCATGATAGTATGCAAAGCTCCTTTATATACAAGGGCATCTTCATACAGCTGCTCTTGATCCCGTAAACAAATTTGAAAGACCCTAATAAAATTACATTTTTGGTTCTTGAGCTTTTTTTATTTGTGTTTAAATAACTAAAAAAAAAATCCAGAGCCAACACTAAAAGAAAAATAGCCCTCCCTTTTTTTTTTATAAACGTAAAAAGGACATGAGTGTAAACAAGAAAAAACTGGCATATCCCCTCAAAGTAAAAAAAAAATCAGCAGCTGACATGCACAAAAAAAAAAAGTAAAAGGACTGTTGGGTCTCAACAAATCGCCATGTATGCAGGTGGGCTTACACTCCACTCTCCCTAGCCCCACATTTCACTGCAACTTATCGGTGGCAAAACAGAATTGAATACTGTATATAGCAGCACTATATAGATCTGTAGTAGCAAACTGTCACTCCCCAAAACCGGCAGTCAGCTGTCCTTCATTCTTTTTAAATGCCAACACACTGACATAGGGCTGCTGGAAGAGCAGCCTTTATAGTGTGTAGGCTGGGAATTTGGCCAAAAACTATCATTAATCAAAGCCTTGCATCTGACCAGATGTTATTGTCAATGACAGACTGAATCATATAGGTCATTTCTTATTTTGCCCACGGTTCCACTTTCTTGTTGAAGTAATTTTTCCTGCAGAAATTCAACCATTGCGTACCCAGTCCTGCAGCACATACCGGTTGTGTTCACTGAATAGCTGAGCATGTGGTGTTACAATCTGTACTTATGGCCAGTTGTCAAGGATCATACAGCTGTCTGGTGGGGCTGGAAAAGGGGGGATGAATAGGAAATATATAAAGGGGATGTTGTGAAGAGTCAAGGGGCAGCAGGTGTGGCGCAGGGAACAGATCTGCTGCTGTCAGCTTGAATTATGTGTCCTATCTTTACAGCTGTGCGGTTCAGGAAGCTAGGGTATAGGATTCCACTAGTATAACTTTTTTTTTTGATGTCTCATAAAAGCATTATTATAGTTAAAACAAGCTGTCGGACATTTTAGACTTAGAAGCTTAAAAGTCCTGCCTAACAGCAAACACCATAAGATGCCTATTATAACCATGGCTGCCATAAAACCCTCTCCTGTGTACCTTTCTGAAACTAGTTTCACTTTAAAAAAAAAATAGGACCTGACTGGAGGTCTGAATCTATGCATGCATATCTTTCTTTTTTTTTACCAACATGTATGTAGTGTGAGGGCTTGCCTAAACAATCCATTCAATTTATATTCATGCTGCCAGGACCTTACACTATATAGTTGTTGGTGCCATTCCCTGGTCCAGTAGGATTGCCCTTACTAGTCACTAAGGATGAGCTCCGGCGTGTTCGCATGCTGCACGGGCCGAGCCCACCAGGAACTCGGCACTGCACATCGCTAATCACAAGAAGTGGCTGCAGAGATCGGGAAATGTCTCACTGCCTGTGATTAGCGCAGCGCATTGCCTGGCGGGCTCGGCACGTGCAGCATGCGAACTCGCCGGAGCTCATCCTTAGTAGTCACTGAGGCACTCTCAATGGGAAAGGGCTTGGTATTTGGTGGTGCTTACCCTAGAGCAGTGGTTCTCAACCTCTGCCCTCAAGTACCCCCAACAGGCTATGTTTGCAGGTTTTGCTTTATCTTGCACAGGTGCTTTAAATCAGAGTCAATGGCTTGGTATTTTGAACAGCTATTTTATCTAAGAGAAATTCCCAAAACATGGCCTGTTGGGGTACTTGAGGACTGAGGTTGAGAACCACTACCCTAGAGGTCTGAAAAGTCAAGCTTCAAGTAAACCTTAGTTTTAAAGCTGAACTTTGGTCAGTCTTTAAAAATAAATGTTGTGTGCCCCCCAAAAATGCTTGTTTAGTCCAGTGGGTTTGTAAAGCAGAAGACCTCATCCACACTGGGCATGAAACCTTATTTCTTGCTTCCGCAGACTTCTTTCCTGTCAATTGTAGGATGGATGACCAGTCCTCCAAAACCACTCTTACTCACCACAAGGCAGCCAACACCATCATATTGCAATGCAGGAACAGGGGTCCTGCATTGTACAAGAGGAGGTTGAGGGCCTGCCTATATTTCAAGGCTGAAGCAGATTGGTGAAGAGCATAAGCTGTCAGGGAAGCTGTTCTCGCAAGAGGACACACTTGAAACACATCTCAAAAAAGTTGGGACAGGGTCATGTTTACCACGGTGTAGCATTCCCTCTTCTTTTTACCAAAGCTCTGTAAACGTCTGGGAACTGAGGCGATCAGTTGCTGGAGTTTTGGGAAAGGAATTTTGTCCTATTCTTGCCTGATTTAGGATTCTAACTGCTCAACAGTTCTGGGTCTTCTTTGTCGTATTTTTTTGTTTTAGGATGTGCCAAATATTTGCAACTGGTGAAAGGTCTGGACTGCAGGCAGGCTAGTTATGCACCTGGACTCTCCTACTACAAAGCCATACTGTTGTCATAGACGCAGTATGCGATTTAGCATGGTCCTGCTGAAATATCCAAGGCCTTCCCTGAAAATGATGTTGTCTGGATGGGAGCATGTGCTGCTCTAAGACCTGTTTTTTTTTCTTTCAGCATTGATGGTGCTTTTGCAGATATGCAAGCTGCCCATTCCATTCGCACTAATGCACCCCCATACCTTTAGAGATGCAGGCTTTTGAACTGAATGCTAATAACTAGCAGTAAGGTACCTCTCCTCTTTAGTCGTGATGCCCATGGTTGCCAAAAAGGATGTAAAATTTAGATTTGTCTGACCACAGAACAGTTTCCTCTTTGCAACAGACCATTTTAAATAAGCTTTGGCCCAGAGAGGATGGCGGTGTTTCTGGATCATCACAGAATATCCATGTGGCCTGAATGCATGTGCAGGATTTTCCAGCTTTACATGTTTGGCCAAACAACGGCTTTCTCAGAAGACTTAAGGAAACTTCTTAGGGCGCCACTAAAGATAAAATATAATATAATGATGATGAGCACGCCAACAACCGTATATAGTAAAACAAAATGCATAAGAAATTTAATAATATACAGAAGCATGTACAGATGAAGAGTTATCTTATTTCTTATACATTTGTTTAAGCCAGCCCGAAGCAGAGCCCCCCCGACCAGGGGCTCCCCTCCAAGGCCAGTCTCATCAGCACTACATCTTTCACCCAACTCCCCTTGCTGGCATGACTAATCCATATTTAGGGACTGGCTCAGCCACCATGCCAGGCCCGCTGCCTGGGGATTGGCCAAGCTCCCCTAAGTATGCAGATCAACCCTCCTGGCTTCCACCCTCCAGCTTTTAAAAATGTCTCCAAACTTCCAGAACCAGGGGGAGGCACCAGAGACCTGCCTCTGTGAGTCATCCAGCCTGACCTTGAGTAAACCCATGACCCAATTAAGACTCACAAGTTAAAGAGGAACTCCAGCCCCCCCCACCAAAAAATTAAAAGTCAGCATCTACAACTACTATAGCTGCTGACTTTTACTATTAGGGCACTTACCTGTCCAGGGATCCCGCTGTGTCGTTACCCAAGCTGATTCTCAGGTGCTGGCGCTGCCATCTTTCCTATGAGTCACGCTGCGCTTTCTCAATGGGCCGGCTGCGGCGAGGGCCAAACTTCTGGCTGAGTTCACCGCGGCAAACCCAGCAGGAAGTGGACGCGAGTACCCAAAACCAGGTACCCCCCCAAAAAGGTGCCACTACCAAATGTGGCACTGGAGAAGGGGAGGAGGCAGACAAGCGAAGCTTTCCCTTTTGGGTGGAGCTCCGCTTTAACTATGAATCAAAACATACATTTGCCTACACTCACACTAGAGGGTGCTACATATGAAAAGCTAATTACATGATAGGACAGTAATGTCATGATCTAGATTTGAGGAGGTCCAGTGTTCAGGCAAAGCCATCAATTGGCTGGTTCTGCTGACCTCGACTCCCCTAAGGCAGACCAAGTTCTAGCACCCAATACTGTAACACCTTGAAGGAGTCCAGAGAACCAATTTCCTAAAGTAAAATGTTAGCTTTTTCTAAAAATAAACTTTTACAGATTTATACATATCAGACGTAAGAGACAATACAAAAGGCAGGCCAATCCTGATGATAATGTCAACATGAGATGCTGACTGACAGCTCATCACTGTCGGATACAGAGACCAGAACAATTTGTTTTTTTCTGGTTAATTGCCACATGCATTGTGAAGGGATCTAGTTGCCCTAGTGATGATGTCTCATACGACGAAACGCACGTCAGGCGGAGGAAATAGCGTTGACGTCAGCACACCCACTGGGGCGCCAGACCCTGTGTACATCTAATGCCTGTATCTTTGCTGTCTTTGTGAGTATAAGTCTTTTTGAATAAACTGCTTTTATACTGGATATTGCGCAATGAGGTTTTGCCTTCCCTCTTTTTGAGTGCACTATGCTCCATTTACACCTGTAAGATCAACACTGGGCCATATGATGTTTTACTAAGGAGAGAGAAAAGGGAGTCAATAAGGCGCTTTTGTGGCCTGCAAGGGTCTGATCTTTCAGGTAAGGAGCTAATTCTCACCTTTGGGAGTGGAGCACATCGTTGGTGACCAGTCACAGCACAGATGTTCATATGAATACATGAGGGGAACACCACCTTTTCATTAATTGGTTATCGGGACTATATATGATCATATTGTTTGCAGCACTTTCCACTCTATTCTCTTCATGATCGCATTAACTAAATTGCGGTTAATTACATGAACTTTTTTTGATTTATTGGCTTTAAAGCACCTTTTGCACTTCATGATTATATGAATTATATTCGTTTGATACATTTTATGCACTTGAGAATAGGAGGGAGACGATGCTTCCTCTAAGAGAATGGGATCTTTAATGGAGGCATCAACGTCTGTTACCAAGGTAAACACGCAGATAGTAAAGTTTAGTTTAAGAAAGTATTGAATTTATTATCGCATAATAGCATAAAAAAAAATTACATAATCATCATTGTATATAGACCATAAGTGATACTTGATACAAGAAATAACAAGATGCTTGGATATGCAGAAGGGCCGACATGTTTCGCAGATTTTTGCTTCTTCAAAGGCACCACATGCATCTATAATTTCATCTGGGTTACATAAAACATATAATTAATAACGTAATTTAAGAATCATAGATAATAATCACTTGGTTGCTTAAATGTGCGTGCTTACCCAATTTGAGGCTACAGATGCCTTCATGGACAATCGTGGCATTATTCCATCCACGGATCTGGCCGTAGAGGCCAGCCAACTACAGCAACTTCCCGGTGGAAGTCAGATCCACCAAGGTTGGATAGTGGGGGTATCGGATCGCGTAATTACCAGGGAATCGGATAGTACCAATAATCTGAGGATTTAAATTTGTATAATATTGCCATTAGGCAATTCAAATTAACTAGTAAGTAGCTAACGTAAACAAATAAAGAAACAGCATATCATAAGATATGTGCTACAAGCTCAGATACTTATGAAAGGGAACATATTAATCAATCTTTGGAAAGAATTCTATACATAGCCCTAAACGAGCCACACTAGATAAAAAGAGGAGAGGGGGGACCTGGTAAGTCTATACATAATGTAAAGCATGTAAGAATGGAGGGAGGAAAAAGGACTGGAAAACATAATAATTAGGGGTTGCAGCTATAATAATTGTTAGGAGAAAAAGGGTAGATAGTAATGCATAACTGCAGTCACATGTGAAACAGCAAAGATGTTATTATGTTATTGCCCATATTCATCAATTAGTTGCAGGTATGCAGCTCTATAATACCAAGTAACTAAGGTACCATAGCCCTAATTGGGGGGGGGGGGGGGGGCAAGCTCAACGATATACTTGCTGTGACTACAGTCATACTAAGATAACAATATGAAAAGATGAGAGGGGGTGATTACCTGTCCGACACCGTCAATACCCTTAATATTCAAAAGTCCAGGTGGGTGTAGGATTATCCATCATGCACTGCGCTGGGTAACAATTTAAGGCATGTGTTGGCGAACACGCCGTCACTGCCATCTTAAGTATGCGCGATCCTGCTGGAAGCAAAGGGTTCAAAAAATTACCCCTGACATCACTTCCGGTGCAGGGCCCCCTGAGTGTACGCCTGTGCCATGAGACTGATGGTACGGCCATTAATGTGCAGGTGCCCATGATCGCACGCAGTGAGCGTGCAAAGGGAATGAGGGGGGAAGAGGAAAGATATCCCTCCTCTCCACCAGGGGCACCTGAATACCGCCACTAAATACCAACAGTCATAGAAGGCTAGTAAACCGAGTCCAGAGCACGGAATGCCACACTGTCCAGCACAGCATCCAAAGTCCCAAATGTAGATGGGCAGTTTGTTTGGTATAAACATTAATTTTATCATATAGAGATGTACCAAAAACAAAAGAACATATATATATATATATATATATATATAAGTAAACCCGTTCTTCTTTGTGCGTAGAATACAAAGTGTCAACCGGAAAAACAACAATCAATACAAATAATAAAAGGGGGGGGGGGGTAAAAAGGGGGAAGGTAAAGAAAAAAAAAAAAAAGTAATTGATAAAAAATGATGAAATAATCAGAAAATAATGATTATACTCTGAACTAACTAATCAGATACAGTACACATAAAAGTATACCATATATAAAGATATAAACATCAATAATCGAATTAAATCAGGATCAGAGTGCGGGTACTGGTTACACATCAGTTGTTATGTCATACAGTAAGTATTTCCCACAGAGCAAGCATACCTGTTAATCTCATGTTATATTTAGTTCATGTTATTTAAACAATTTACGCCAGGGGAAACATAACTATATAGAGTATATTATTACTCTGCATGGTAAAAACAAAATTATAAATCCCCTATATATACAGGTCTATAGTTACAAGAAGGGTTTGAACGATAAGGCTGTATTCAACCCAGGTGGGTAGGTGGCTCTTTGATTAAAGATCCATCTAGCTTCTTGCTGGGGAATCTTTTTATCTAAATCTCCTCCCCTCTCTGATTCTGAGATCACCTCCAATGCAAAGAATGAGATGTATGCTGGGTCATAACTATGATTTAATCCCACATGTTTGCATATTGGGGTATATAATAGTCCCATGTCTAAATAATAAAGATGGTCCTGTATACGTTTGGCAAATGGGCGTTCAGTCTTCCCGCATAGGCACGTTGCGAGGTAGACAATACCAATGGTACAGCAATCTGCATACGTTTTAGATTTACGGTAGCCTCCTCTTGGTAAGGGGCAGCCTGTACCCACCCTAATTCATGGACATTGATCGCAGAGTCCCCTTTCCACCAACTGCTCCAAATCTGCAGACCTGTCTGGGCATTTCTCAAGCAGACTTGGAAACAAATCGAAAATTTCTCATTCCCACGACAAATTGAAGACAACTTATCACAAGCTCAACATTTAGCCCTTAACAACATTATCCAAAACGACCAAATCGTAGTAAAACCAATTGGAAGCCATTCAGAGACTGACAGTAAATATGTTGACAGCCAGTTGCGCCCGCATGTAATGGGACTACCCTCATATTTGAAGGACACATTAGAACTTCTAAAAGTAATTGAGGGACTTACAGTACCTCTAGGGACCATCTTAGATCTTAGCGGCAATAGATATTGAGGCTTTATACTCCAGTATTCCTCACAAAAAAGGTGTGCAGATTGTGTCTGATTTCCTGAGAGAACAAGATAGAAACAACTGGAAGTTGTGTCATTTTGTTACCACACTATTGGAACATATCCTTACTGCCAACATTTTCTTGTTTAACGGCTCCACCTACCTCCAGGTACAGGGGGGTAGCGATGGGGACATCATGTACGCCAACCTGTACCTGGGAGGATGGGAGCGAGCCCTGTTCTCAGATGATGGGTGCTGCGATATACCTCCGCCACAGGATGTGGCGGAGGTATATCGATGATGTGTTGCTCGCCTGGACAGGTTCTGAGAGAACTCTCTGAGTTTATGTTATACATATCCCAGAATCAGTTTAATCTTAAATTTACGATTCAGTCAGATGCAACGAGTATTCCCTTTTTAGACTTGCGTCTCTTTTTGAACAGTGATGGATCAATATACAGTAACCTGTATAGGAAAGAAACAGCAGGAAATACAATCCTGCACTACTCTAGTGCCCACCCTCGCTCCCTGGCACGAAGCATACCATTCAGCAAGTATTTAAGACTGCGCCGTAATTGCGCCAGGGAGGAGGACTTTGATCGGGAGGCTAAAGCATTATATGCACGACTTATCATCAGGGGATATAGTAAAAAAGGCCTCAAAAAAACTATCAAAGGGCCAAAGTGAATACACGTGAGTCACTAATTTTCAAAACTAAGACACATGAGATTAACTCCACGACAAAACTTGTTACAGCTTTTAGTGCACACCAGGATATATTTCGCAAACTGGTAGAGAACAATTGCCATTTTTTATCAGAGGACCCGGTCATGTCAAAATATGTGGCAGGTAGACCAGAGATTACCTATAGAAGATCCCGCTCAATAAGAGATAGTCTCGTGCACAGTCACTTTGCACCTGCCGCTCCCCTCCTTGGAGCGGTTGGTGGAAAGTGGACTTTAAATGTGGCCACTGCAATCAATGTCCACGGATTAGGGAGGGTACAGGTTGCCCCTTACCAAGAGGAGGCTACCTTAAATCTAAAACGTATGCAGACTGCTGTACCATTGGTAATGTCTACCTCGCAAAGTGCCTATGCGGCGCATTTTACATTGGGAAGACTAAACGCCCATTCGTCAAACGTATACAGGACCATCTTCATTATTTAGACGCGGGACTATTATATACCCCAATATGCAAACATGTGGGATTAAATCATAGTTATGACCCAGCATACATCTCATTCTTTGCATTGGAGGTGATCTCAGAATCAGAGAGGGGAGGAGATTTCAATAAAAGGATTCTCCAGCAAGAGGCTAGATGGATCTTTAATCAAATAGCCACCTACCCACCTGGGTTGAATACAGTCTTATCGTTCAAACCCTCCTTGTAACTATAGGCCTGTATATTGGGGATTTATAATTTTGTTAATTATATAGAGTATATTATTACTCTGCATGGTCATGTTTCCCCTGGCATAAACTGTTTAAATAACATGAATTAAATATAACATGAGATTAACAGATATGCTTACTCTGTGGGAAATACTTACTATATGACATAACAACTGATGTGTAACCAGTACCCGCACTCTGATGCTGATTTAATTAGATTATTGTTGTCTTTATATATGGTATACTTTTATGTGTACTGTATCTGATTAGTTAGTTCAGAGTATAATCATTATTTTCTGATTATTTCATCATTTTTTATCAATTACTTTTTTTAATTTTTCTTTACCTTCCCCCTTTTTACCCCCCCCCCCCTTTTATTATTTGTATTATTATTATTTTTTTTTTGCGGGTTGACACTTTGTATTCTATGCACAAAGAAGAACGTGTTTACTTATATATGTATGTTCTTTTGTTTTTAAAATGTTTTTGATAAATCTCTATATGATAAAACTAATGTTTATACCAAACAAATTGCCCATCTACATTTGGGACTTTGGATGCTGTGCTGGACAGTGTGGCATTCCGTGCTCTGGACTCGGTTTACTAGCCTTCTATGGCTGTTGGTATTTAGTGGCGGTATTCGGGTGCCCCTGGTGGAGAGGAGGGATATCTTTCTTCTTCCCCCTCATTCCCTTTGCACGCTCACTGCGTTCGATCACATGTGCCTGCGCATTAATGGCCGTACCATCGGTCTCACGGCGCAGGCATACACTCAGGGGCCCCGCACCGGAAGTGATGTCAGGGGTCATTTTTTGACCCTTTGTTTCCGGCGGGATTGAGCATACTTAAGATGGCAGTGACGGCGTTTTTGCCGACACATGCCTTAGATTGTTACCCAGCGCAGTGCATGGTGGATAATCCTACACCCACTGGGACTTTTGAATATTAAGGGTATTGATGGCGTCGGACAGGTAATCACCCCCTCTCATCTTTTCATATTGTTTGTTGTTATCTTGGTATGACTGTAGTCACAGCAAGTATATCGTTAAGCTCTCCCCCCCCCCCCCCCCAGTTAGGGCTATGGTACCTTAGTTACTTGGTATTAGAGAGCTGCATACCTACAACTAATTGATGAATATGGGCAATAATTGTACCGAATATATAACATATTTGCTGTTTCACATGTGACTGCAGTTATGCATTACTATCTACCCCTTTTTCTCCTAACAATTATTATAGCTGCAACCCCTACCTAATTATTATGTTTATTGTTATGGTATGTATATGCACTATACATCCATTTAAAAGAGATTTTCCAGTCCTTTTTCCTCCCTCCATTCTTACATGCTTTACATTATGTATAGACTTACCAGGTCCCCCCCTCTCCTCTTTTTATCTAGTGTGGCTCGTTTAGGGCTATGTATAGAATTCTTTCCAAAGATTGATTAATATGTTCCACTTCATAAGTATCTGAGCTTGTAGCACATATCTTATGATATGCTGTTTCTTTATTTGTTTACGTTAGCTACTTACTAGTTAATTTGAATCGCCTAATGGCAATATTATACAAATTAAAATCCTCAGATTATTGGTACTATCCGATTCCCTGGTAATTACGCGATCCGATACCCCCCCTATCCAACCTTGGTAGATCTGACTTCCACCGGGAAGTTGCTGTAGTTGGCTGGCCTCTACGGCCGGATCCTGTGCATGGAATAATGCCACGATTGTCCATGAAGGCATCTGTAGCCTCAAATTGGGTAAGCACGCACATTTAAGCAACCAAGTGATTATTATCTATGATTCTTAAATTACGTTATTAATGATATGTTTTATGTAACCCAGATGAAATTATAGATGCATGCGGTGCATTTGAAGAAACAGGAATCTGCGAAACATGTCGGAACTTCTGCATATCCAAGCATCTTGTTGTTATTTCTTGTATCAAGTATCACTTATGGTCTATATACAATGATGATTACGTGATTTTTTATGCTATTCGATAATAAATTCAATACTTTCTTAAACTAAACTTTACTATCTGCGTGTTTACCTTGGTAACAGACGTTGACGTTTCCATTAAAGATCCCATTCTCTTAGTGGAAGCATCGTCTCCCTCCTATTCTCATTTTATTCATCACCAGGGATTTGGAGACATTTATCTGGTTCTGGAAACAGTCCAATAACACTTTTTCCCATACATTTTATGCACTTATTATTATTTTTTGTAAAGACATCGCAACGCCTTTTTCCTATTGTGAAGGGATATCATAGCTTACAATATCACTCTACAATTCATTACATTACAGAGTGTTCATAAAATGTATGCATACCAAGTATTGCCAAAGCTGATATATTGGAAAAGACCACTAGAGGGAGAGCGGTGATAAGGTTCACACTGTTCTCTAATACCATTGTGTAATTTAAGAGGTCTCTGCCCTTTTCATACAATATGCTGATTTAGAAATTTTTAAACATGTACTGTACTCAGAAAACTTGTAGATTAGAGAGTAATAGTGAGGTGTGATCATCTGCATACTTGTTGCTTTGTAAGGCATAGCAGCCCTGCAACTAGTGTTCTTAGAAGGGTAGGTCATCAGTAGCAGCCTTTATATTCTCTCAGTACAGGTTTCCTTTCAGTGTTAGTTTTCTGTCACTAATGCCGCGTACACACGACCGGACTTTACGGCATACTTGGTCCAGCGAACCGGAGTCCCTCGGGCAATTTGATCGTGTGTGGGCTCCAGCGGACTTTTTTTCTCAAAAGTTTGACGGACCTAGAAATTAAACATGTTTCAAATCTGTCCGACGGACTCGAGTCCGGTCGAAAAGTCCGCTCGTCTGTATGCTAGTCCGACGGACAAAAACCGACGCTAGGGCAGCTATTGGCTATGCACTTCCTTGTTTTAGTCCGGTCGTACGTCATCACGTACGAATCCGTCGGACTTTGGTTGATTGTGTGTAGGCAAGTCCGTTCATTTGGAAAGTCCATCGTAAAGTACGCCGGACAAAGTCTGCCGTAAAGTCCGCTCATGTGTACGCGGCATTAGTATCACAAATGTATATATCCCGGGCTTGCTCCTTCTCATCTCCCAGCATCATGGGTGTACAGTGCATCCAGAAAGTGCTCACAGTGCTTCACTTTTTCCACATTTTGTTATGTTACAGCCTTATTCCAAAATGGATTAAATTCAATATTTTCCTCAGAGTTCTACAAACAATACCCCATAATGACAACGTGAAAGAAGTTTGTTTGAAATCTTTGGAAATTTAAAAAAAAAAATCACATGTACACACAGTATCTCACAGAATTGAGTACGCCCCTCACATTTTTGTAAATATTTTATTATATCTTTTCATGTGACAACACTGAAGAAATGACACTTTGCTACAATGTAAAGTAGTGAGTGTACAGCTTGTATAACAGTGGAAATTTGCTGGCCCCTCAAAATAACTCAACACACAGCCATTAATGTTTAAACCACTGGCAACAAAAGTGAATACACCCCTAAGTGGAGATTGAGCCCAAAGTGTCAATATTTTGTGTGGCCACCATTATTTTTGAGCACTACCTTAACCCTCTGGGGCATGGCGTTCACCAGAGCTTCACAGGTTGCCACTGGAGTCCTCTTCCACTCCTCCATGATAGCATCACAGAGTTGGTGGATGTTAGAGACCTTGCGCTCCTCCACCTTTCGTTTGAGGATGCCCCACAGATACTCAATAAGTTTTAATTCTGGAGACATGCTTGGCCAGTCCATCACCTTTACCCTCAGCTTCTTTAGCAAGGCAGTGGTTGTCTTGGAGGTGTGTTTGGGGTCATTATCATGTTGGAATACTGCCTTGCGGCCCAGTCTCCGAAGGGAGGGGATCATGCTCTGCTTCAGTATGTCACAGTACATGTTGGCATTCATGGTTCCCTCTATGAACTGTAGCTCCCCAGTGCCGGCAGCACTCATGCAGCCCCAGACCATGACACTCCCACCAGCATGCTTGACTGTAGGCAAGACACACTTGTCCTTGTATTCCTCACCTGGTTGCCGCCACACACGCTTGACACCATCAGAACCAAAAACGTTTATCTTGGTCTCATCAGACCACAGAACATGGTTCCAGTAATCCATGGCCTTAGTCTGCTTGTCCTCAGCAAACTGTTTGCAGGCTTTTTTGTGCATCATCTTTAGAAGAGGCTTCCTTCTGGGACGACAGCCATGCAGACCAATTTGATGAAGTGTGTGGCGTATGGTCTGATCACTGACAGGCTGACCCCCTACCCCTTCAACCTCTGCAGCAATGCTGGCAGCACTTATACGTCTATTTTCCAAAGACAACCTCTGGATATGATGCTGAGCATGTGAACTCAACTTCTTTTGTTGACCATGGCGAGGCCTGTTCTGCGTGGAACCTGTCCTGTTAAAACGCTGTATGGTCTTGGCCACCATGCTGCAGCTCAGTTTCAGGGTCTTGATAATCTTCTTATAGCCTAGATCATTTTTATGTAGAGCAACAATTCTTTTTTTATAGCCCCGGAGAGTTCTTTACCATGAGGCGCCATGTTGAACTTCCAGTGACCAGTATGAGAGTGTGACAGCGATAACACCAAATTTAACACACCTTCTCCCCATTCACACCTGAGACCTTCTAACGGGTCACATCACAACAGGGAGGGAAAATGGCTAATTGGGTTCCAAATTTGGACATTTTCACTTAGGGGTCTACTCACTTTTGTTGCCAGCGGTTTAGACATTAAAGTGTTACTAAACCCACAACAGTAAAATCAGTCTGTATATGCAGCATAGCATGCTTGTTATACTCACTGTGGAACTTTAGAGGTTAATCCTCTACATTGTGTAAAAAGGCTCCTTTATCCATCATGCACAGATCCTTCCCTCCCTGCACTGTCTATCTGGGGAAGGCCAGCTAACACAGGCAGGGTAACATGCTCAGTTGTGTCTTTTATGCTGGAGAGAACATTTACTTGTTGATCAGAGCTAGCCAGGTCACATGATATTGACATCACACATGTGGGCGTGTATACAGGCTGCAGTGGAAATCTCCTCCTTCCTGAACTGTCAGCACTGGAGAAACTCAGTTTATCATGAAACTGTGATATACAGATCATCCAAAAAGGTATATAGTGGCAGTATTTAAATGTAAAAGGATGGCTTATAAGCTGTGGGCACTGGGGGGGGGGGGGGGGGGGGGGGGCGGATTAACTTTTTTCATATTACTGGGTTTAGTAACACTTTAATAGCTGTGTGTTGAGTTATTTTGAGGGGACAGCAAATTTACACTGTTATACAAGCTGTACACCCACTACTTTACATTGTGTCATTTCTTTAGTGTTGTCACATGAAAAGATATATTAAAATATTTACAAAGATGTGAGGGGTGTACTCACTTTGTTAGATATTGTAAGTATTCACAGCCTTTGCGCAATACTTTGTTGAAACACCTTTGGCACCAATTACAGCCTCAAGTCTTTTTTTGAGTATGATGCTACAAGCTTGGCACACCTATTTTTGGGCAGTTTCTCGCATTCTTCTTTGCAGGACCTCTCAAGCTCCATCAGGTTGTATGAAGAGCATCGTTGCACAGCCATTTTCAGATCTCTCCAGAGATGTTCAATCAGTTTCAAGTCTGGGCTCTTTATTTGCTATGTTTGTGCCCATATATATTGGAGAAGGCCTGGCTTGCAGTCTCCGCTCTAATTCATCCCAAAGGTGTTCTTTCGTTATAAAGCACCAACAGGTTTACTTTTTAGAAGACAAACCAGAATACTGTTTTGAGCTATTTACTAGTAAGTAATTTGCTTTTCTGTATAGCCAGGAAAGTCAAACAAAATGACTTTTATTTTTATTTTTTACATCGCCTAAATCGGGGGTCAGCAACCTGTAGATCGCGGTAAGGTGGCTAGTAGATCTCGGTCTGGGCTTGCTGACTTGCAAATCTAAAGCTTTAAACAGGGTGCAATGCAGAGGGACTACTTATAAATAGAGTTGTGCACAACGGAAAATTTTGTTTAGTTTGGGTTCGTTGTCATTCGTAAAATACATAATTTAGTTCTGTTATATTCGTTATGTTACGTTAATTAGTTTTCAGATAATTTGTTATTTCTGTAAAGTGTCGATATTCATCCGCTATAATTTCTTTCGTATTAGTTGAAATTCGATATTTATGTATGTATATATATATTCATGATAATGATTCGTAGTTTGGAAAGTCATTTGTTTATTGAATCTATTAACACACACAATGACAATATCTCTTCTCCTCTGCTCAAATACAATACAACACCCTTCTCACTCAGTTCTCAGGAATGCACTTTGCCAGTAACCCAACCTCCAGCACAAAATTAATCAGCTGATTGGACTGTAAGATTTACTTTGAGTTGACCTTTTGTTTCATTAGATCTTTAACAAATTACCAAATCATGTCGAATTCATTTGTTATATTCGCTATAATTTCTTTCTCATTAGTTGAAATTCAATATTTTTTTATTCGGACATTCGGATGCATTCGAATGTCCGAAAGATGCAAAATTTGGCCGAATTTCGATTCGTTACGAAACAAATTGCACGTTTCTACTTGTAAAGTTGGAGCTGTAGTAGGGAGCAAGAGCTGTATAAGCTGAAGCCTCCTCTGTAGTGCTGGCTCTTGTCCCATGCGGAGTGATACCAACTGCACTCCACCTCTTATCCCAGCTAGCAGCCTCCAGAGTGGTGCCAGCAGCAGGAAAGAAGAGATCTTCAGGTCAGTGTGAAGCAATACACTGGGAATAATAGTATAGGGCTCCTTTCACACTGATGTGCTGCAATTTACCCACACCATGGGTGCAGTGCAGTGTACCTGCAGCTTTGCTTTCCTGCAGCTTCTATTATATCCTGCTGTTTTACCACCCTCAACTTTACCTGTGAACAAGCCCTAAGGGTGCCGCTGCTGAATGCAACTAAGGGCCCATTCACAATTGCAGCACAAATGTTGCTCCTCTGAAAAGTGATCTGAGTGTGTGTTGATAGGTGGTGAGGAGGCAATATGTTGCCTTCTCACCACCAGATTTAAACCCATAATTGCCATGCAATACACGTGTTTGCGACATGGTAGTGCAGCAATTAGAGGTTTAAATCAGGTGTGAGGAGGCGACACTGTGCCTGGTGATCTTTGACTTCTGCCATGTTGTTCAGGTAGATCTTTAACTCTTTAAGGTTGCCTACCCCTGCCCTAAATTTTGTCAGAAAGCAGGAGAATTCAGTGGAACTTCTGTATTTTGGCAGAATGCTTTGGAGTCAATTGGGAATTTATTATGAAGATGACTCTGGTAAATTTGAAGGGTGCAGTGGATTTTAAATGGCTCATCAGAGTTACAGAAACTCCTTTTAACTAACCTGGATCTGTTCTTGTGCCAAAAATGGCCCCTCATGAGTCTAATTATATTACATTTTTACAAACAGATAGAAAAAAGCTGACAGCGAGTAAAAATAAACAACTTGAAACCCTTAAAACAAGTATATACAGTATTTTCTGAAACAGAAACCCTGTAGAATCAAACGGTGGCAGGCGTATTTTTTATGTCGCACAATATTTATACCTATTATCAAACACATATTTTCAGAAAAAAATGCACTAAAATCACTTTTATCAAACATAAACTCAGTATAATACCTATTTTATGGTTAAAATATAAAAGATAGGGTTGTGTTCCCCAAGCTCCTCCTGCTTGGCCTCCAGAGTTTACCACTGGCTTGCAACCTTTGCATGCTATTTTAAGAAGGAAAGCCATAATGATCCTGGGACAATTTCATTTTCTTTTCTTTTTTTATACATATTTTGGTTTGGCTATATGTTTTTGAACTTGTTTCATATTTTTTTTTTAATTTATATTATTTATCTTGGAAAATTAATCTGTTACAAAATAAAGGATTCCTAGAGCACCATGTTCAGCAGCACACAAATCATTTTAAAAATCGCAATCAGTAATCAGTAAGAGCACTAATTGCTCCACCAATGTAACAAACAAACAATATAAAACTATTGTCCATAATTGCACAATACACTAGGTGTGGACAATTAGTTGCTGCAGCATACTACTTTTGCATCTAACACCATAAAGAGCCATTTGTTCTATCTGTTATTTTGTTACACTTAGCGATTATAATTAGCAATTTTAGTAGCATGCTTGAGATACTAAAAAATATCTTGAGCGCTTGCTCCCTATGGGTTAGCTAGAGAGTCAGCAAACAGATAGTGCTTGCATTAAAGTGTAGTTTGAATGAGACTGCAAGTGGAGCCAACCAATAAAGGAAAAGTCACTGTGATGAGTGATCCACGTGTGTATAAAAATCCTCTTGTTGAAAAAGCTCAATAAATGTCAGCATGAGCTATTGAGTTCTTTTCAAAAGAAACAAAAAGAATGAGGAAAAGTTAAAAGCTGTCACGGAGTTCAGCAGAACCACTGTGTTATCAGCTAACAGGCAGATATAGGGGCCTATGGCAGGCTATATATTATGCAACTTTCTTTCCTTCAAACACGGGTTGAAGGAAAGAAAATTACTTGATTGCCCCATCAACACAATCAGGAATCCCTCCCACAGCACTGTTGTTTTCTGCTGGCAGAGAGCCTTCCCTACTGGCAGAATACAATGATCACCGCTGGTGGTTATAGCCCCTAGCAGTAATCGGGCAAAAAAGAAAAACAGACAGGCTGGTACTGGATTGACTTCAGCACAACCAGCCTGCCCATATACAGATCAAAATTCAGCCAGTTACTGTTAAATCAGCCAAATTTTGATCCCCAGACAGATAGTCAGAGCAAACAGAATACAGAATAAGACAAAGAAAAAATAGCCCATGGGAATGACGTGAGCACAGTGGCCAAAAAATGTAGAAATAAACATGGTTACATAGTTTATTGAAACCATGAGTAAATACATGGACATAAAAGTCAAGCTATTGAGGTAGCATAATGACAAATTGCTTAAAAACATTCACATGTGTTGTATTTATTATAAAGAGTTATACAAGCATCTAAATCTCGACACGTTTCGCGAGCCACTGCTCGCTTCTTTAGGAGTAGATCTTTGTATGCAATATATCTAAAAAAAAAAGTATCAATTGAACGTATATATGACAAAAAATATCTTTTTGCAAATAGAGGCCCTAAAAGAGCCCCATACTTACGAATCGGCTACGCCAAGGTGCCAAAAAGTGATCTTTCAGGAGGGGGCCACAGGATACATCTGGCCTGGGAGCTGAAGGGATGAAGCCGACAGCAAACCACCAGGGAACACGTGGGGGGCAGGTATGGCTCAAGGATGAAAAGGCGTGTCCATTGATGTACCTCAATGCTCAGGATAGACAACTGCAATGTAGGTATATATATATAATATATATATATATATATATATATATATATATATATATATATATATATATATATATATATATATATATATATAAAATAAATAGAATGGGAGTGCTATGAGTTGCAAGGAAAGGTGCTTGAATGCAGAGAAGGAATGAAAAAGTGATACCAATAGGAAAACTATGGCATAGAAAAAAAACATAAAACCCTACCTAAAGTGCAAAGTGTAAAAATGTGCATGGGAGTATCCCAGCAAATGGGATATATAGTGCTTACCAGTAAGTATGTCCTCCATGTGTAAAATGGAAAGGCAGTGTGCAAAGAGGGGAACCCCATGTCAACCCTCCCACCTAAATCCCTCAGCAGGTGCCACAGGCTACATCCCTAACGCCATGTGAGGTGGCTGATTGTGTGAGCGCGAACGGCGCTCACTACCTGGAAAGGAGAAGTGCATGCCTGCACGAACGTCTCCTAGCCGACTGAGAGGGACAAAGCCATGCCATGACGCCGCTGGATTTAAGTGGGAAGGTTGACATGGGGCTCCCCTCTTTTCACACTGCCTGTCTATCTCACACATGGAGAACATACTTACTGTAAGCATTATATATGCCATTTGCTGGGATACTCCCATGCACATTTTTACACTTTGCACTTTAGGTAATGTTTTATTGTTTTTTTCTATGCCACAGGTTTTCCTATTGGTATCACTTTTTCATTCCTTCTCTAAATTCAAGTACCTTTCCATGCAACTCACAGCACTCCCCTTCTATTTATGTCCACAGTATTGAGGGATTGCTCTGCATAATATGTAGATTTATCCATTCCTATTTACAGTCTGCTATAGCAGTATTTTATGAGAATACTTAGATTCATATATATACCTACATTGCAGTTGTCTATCCTGAACATTGAGGTACATCAATGGAAACACCTTTTCATCCCTGAGCCATACCTGCCCCCCACATGTTCCCCTGGTGGTTTTCTGTCCATCCCTTCAGCTCCTGGGCTGGACGTATCCTGTGGCCACCTGAGAGATCATTTTTTGGAACCTAGCTGTTTGTTCGTATGGGGCTCTTTTATGGCTTCTATTTGCAAAAATGTATTTTTTGTGATATATACTTTTAATTGATACTTTATTTTTTAGATATATTGCATACAAAGATCTACTCCTGAAGAAGCAAGCAGCGGCTCACGAAATGTGTCAAGTTTGAGATGATTGTATAACTCTTTATATTAAATACAACAACACGTGAATATTTTTAAGCAATTTGTCATTATGCTACCTCAATAGCTTGGCATTTATGTCCATGTATTTACTCATGGTTTCAATAAATTTTGTAACCATGTTTATTTCCTACTTTAGTTGGCCCCCGTGCTCGCCTCACTCAAAGTCCCATTGGCTATTTTTGCTTTGTTGTATTGTATAGGGGTGGAGGTTTGTCACGGGCAGTACCAGACCTTTCTCTTCTAGAATACAGAATAAGAGTCAACAGGCTGATGCATATATCAGGAACAGACAAACTGATTCTAAAACAGTCCAGGTTCCAGAAAGGTGGAAAGAACATAGACTGACAATAGCAGAGGTAACAGGCCTATGACCAGGATAAGCACTAACAAGCTAAATACAAAAAAAAAATCATGATATGATCCAGGACATGAACAATCAGAAAGATTTGAATCAAGGCATGATACACATGTTGATCAGACAAGGGATGAATATCAGCAGTCTACTTAGGTACTCCGGATTAAGGCAGGTGTGCACTGCAGAGACATGAGTTGTGGTGCTGAGTAACAACCAAAAAATGGCAAAGACCAAGGTGGATTGTTACAAAAGTAGCCAAAGCTCCACCTACTGACTCAAGTGGAGAATATAAAATATTGCTATGCAATATTTTATATTTTATTAACTATAATAAAATGTTTTCTTCTTAATTTTTCAGCTCTAGCTATAATTAGAAAGGAAATACTGTATGTACAGAACCACTATAGATACCTTGCCCTCCCAACAACAAAGCATACAATGTTGTAAGTTTGATTTGTATCTAATAGCCCAGCTCTGCTTCTGCTTTCCCATTTCAGCAATCATTTCAAGCAATCTAGCTATCAGCTTGACCTGAATTTTCAGATATTGCATAGGCGGTGTTGGCAATTTAGATTTTAGTTCATGGATACAGCACAGGTAAAGGATCAGTCTGTCGTAAAGTTATATTTTCATTATAGGTGGACCAACATAGAGTAAGCCACTAGCTTTTTACACATATTGGGTATCACAACAGCGAGATCCTTCTGCAATAATTCCTGACTGTTCCTGTCCTGGGAGTTTTGGGTGTTCCCACTTACCTTTGTGTCTTCCATCTCTTCATGTTACACTCTCCATAATATAAAATAAACGAAAAGCCCAACAGAGAGAGTTTGATGTCTCAAAATGGCCCTAGTATGTGTGCAGAGCCAGTAACTCAGCTCACATCTCTCACCAAAAGAGTCCCACGGAGATAAGAAACGGTCACACATGCAGGGCACCGGACACATCGATTTCAATGGAGGTTTTTTTTTTTTTGAAACATGTGATTAGAGCCAGAGGCTCTAATTGGCTTAAAAAATAGGGTTGGCTCGTGGAGCAGAGCACTGCACCCTGAGCCCACCCAGTTGTGTGACTTATAGAGAATTAATATTCGCTAATGTCTTTCTGCTTTTCCTCCCAGGCTAATTAGGAAGCAGGTCCTGAGACCCAATTGGCCGGGAGCCTTAGGACTTAGTGTGAGTGAGGGGAGCCTTATGCCCTGTACACACGGTCGGACATTGATCGGACATTCCGACAACAAAATCCATGGATTTTTTCAGACGGAAGTTGGCTCAAACTTGTCTTGCATACACATGGTCACACAGAGTTGTTGGAAAATCCGATCGTTCTGAACGCGGTGACGTAAAACACGTACGTCGGGACTATAAACGGGGCAGTAGCCAATAGCTTTCGTCTCTTAATTTATTCTGAGCATGCATGGCACTTTGTGCGTCGGATTTGTGTACACACGATCGGAATTTCCGACAACGGATTTTGTTGTCGGAAAATTTTATAGCCTGCTCTCAAACTTTGTGTGTCGGAAATTCCGATGGAAAATGTGTGATGGAGCCTACACACAGTTGGAATTTCCGACAACAAGGTCCTATCACACATTTTCCATCGGAAAATCCGACCGTGTGTACAGGGCAGGGCATTAGTGTGAGTGGGGGGGGGGGGGGCAGGTTTGTTTGCCGCCCCCCCAAAATAATGAGCACTGCAGGCAGACTGTAGTGGGCGGGAGCCTGCTGGGTCCCTCCCAAGGCTCTGCTCTCTGCACAGGCTATGTACAGCACAGTGATAATGTCACTGCTACTTTACAAGGTAATATCAGGAGTTTGCAAAGACATTTGGTGCACACAAAGTGGACTTATATCCTTTGTGGCTAAATGAAAATGTTTGTGCCTGGAGCCAAACAAGAAAAAATTTGAGCAAGGTCAAAGAGTTCAGATTGGATTTCATAATTTTAATGAAAAGCGGAAGTAAACCATCCATAAAACAGTTTAATTTATGGCACGTGTCGGAAATGTAACACTCTCATTGGTTGTGCTCACAACCAAACTGTCAAACCATCCAATGGCTGGTGTCATAACTGATCACATGTGCAGCATCATGGCAGTTGTAGATTAAACAGAGGCCAAGATGGTAGCAGGGCCGGTGCTACCACTAGGCAAACTAGGCAGCCGCCTAGGGCGCACTGCAGCCTAGGGCGCCGGTCCACTGGTTTCCATACTCTCCGTCTTCTGACGGTCTCCACGCTATGTAGGTTTTTCGTGCGGTGGCGACTGTATACAGTGGATGCCTCCGTCTGCTGTCTACAGCATGTAACTAACTCAGGCGGCAGCCACCCTGTCCGTAAGTAAGTAGTGTCAAAGGTGCAGAGCAGCACTGGAGGACTGGAACGGAAGCACACATCCCCTGCGTGTCACAGCCCTATGATCAGTGACCTGTCTGGCTCTCCCTCTCTGAGTCTCAGCCTCTGCCCATACGTGATTCCTATACCAAGTCACGTGAGACCCCTGACCCCGCCCCCTGCCAGGTCACTGCCATTCATAGAGGCCGCTCTCCCTCCCGGCCTGTCCTGTACAGTGGCAGTGTGTGCTATAGCCTAATCGGATCGGAGTAGTGGGTGCTCCGGGCCTGGTGACAGCTAAAGCCTGGAGGCACCAAGGCAGGGTTTGTTCCTGGCACTGGCAGAGTCGTTGGATGCATGTAAGGCCCCAGTGAGTGAAGAACACTGACATTGTATTAGGAATCAGGTAGGTCAGTGTAATGGTCAGGTAGTTCCGTGTAGGGGGTCAGGTAGTTCCGTGTAGGGGTCAGGTAGGTCAGTGTAATGGTCAGGTAGGTTAGTGTAGGGGTCAAGTAGGTCAATATCGGTGTCAGGTAGGTCAGTATAAAGGTCAGGTAGGTCAGTGTAGGGGTCAGGTAGGTCAGTGTAGGGGTCAGGTAGGTTAGTGGTAGGTCAGTGTAGGTAGGCCAGTGTAGGGGTCAGGTAGGTCAGTGCAATAGTCTGATAGGTTACATGGGCAGGGCAAAGGGAGTGAAGTCAGGGGCGGCAAAATGAAGTTTCGCCTAGGGTGTCAAAAATCCCTACACCAGCCCTGGATGGCAGCTTCCTTGGCTGAAAACGATAGGAGGGTTTACTTACACTTTAAAACAATCCATTGCTGTGGGTTACCGTAATATAGATATTGATTATCATTGCTTATAAAAAAAGGGCAATAGCATTAGCTTGCAAGCTGTTATCCAGTGACAGAACATACTACAGTTAATTTGCAATTCAAGACCCCTTTCACCTGCTAATCCCTCAATAGCTTTGTCCATTTGTCACGATATTGATTTTACCATTCTGCTTCTCCTCCCACACAAATAATAAGAGAAAGCTTGCTGAACCTCATTATCCATAGAGCACATGTGATGTAAATTGTAGATAACATGTTACACCCATGTATTTCTTTTAAAGAAACTAATGATAAGGAATATTTCAAACCACTGTTATATGATAAGAACAGAATGTGACAAAATTATCTTTAAAAACATACAGGAGCATAGTTCAAAAGAGTTTGAAATAGTTCAAGGCAATTCTGTTCAAGCAACAATTTAAAAAAAAATTATTATTATTTTTGCCCCTTTTTTGCCCCTAACTTTTTTGTTCTTGTTTACTATAATGGTGAAATCCTTTTTGAAAAAGGATTATTATTATTACAGGTATTTATATAATGCTGTCAATTTACATAGCACTTTACATATACAGTATATTGTACATTCACATCAGTTCCTACCATCAAGCAGCTTACAATCTAAGGTCCCTAACTCGCATTCATACATACACATACTGGGCCAATTTAGACAGGAGCCTATTAACCTACCAGCATGTCTTTGGAGTGTGGGAGGAAACCCACCCAGAGGAAACCCACCCAGAGGAAACCCACCCAGAGGAAACCCACGCAGGCACAGGAAGAACATGTGACCAACAATCCTAGTGCTGCTAGATTATGTATATTCCTCCATTATATTCTTTTTCAAGGGAAAATTCCAAACAAAATGAGATTCCAATCATGATTAAATTTATATTATTCAAAAGTGAAGTTTCCTTCTAGGTCCATACCCATTTAACTAAATGTGATCTCAGTCTAATGCCTGGTACACACAGTAAGATTTTTTTTTCCCGTTCAGCCCAGCGGAGGAATACTAACTCACTGTACTAACTATTCAATGTTTGTACAATGGAACCTTGGATTACGAGTATAATCCATTCCAGAAGAATGCTTGTAATCCAAAGCAATCGCATATCAAAGCGAGTTTCCCCATAGAAGTCAATGGAAACTAATATAATTTGTTTCCCATTGACTTCTATTGCATGCAATACCGCATGTGGCAAGAGGTGGGGGGGGCGCCGTAGAGCCTCGAAAATACTTGGGGACAGCTCGGCTGAACTTGGAAACCCTCGGAAAGGCTCTGAAACACTCGGGAATGGAGTATTTCCGAGTGATTCCTAGTATTTCCGAACGGCGTCGAACCGTCCTGAGTGTCACCGGCACCCCCACACCTCTGGCCAAATGCGGTACTGCACACCCCATTAGCTTGAATTCTGCTTGTTTTGCGAGACAACACTCGCAAACCGAGTCAGAATTTAAAAAAAAAAAAAAGTTGCTCGTTTTTCAAAACACTTGTTAACCGCGTTACTCGTTAACCAAGGTTCCACTGTACAGAGATCTCACCACTGTGCTATTGTGTTCTGACAGGGGCACCACCCCCTGCCAGAACACACCAGTCAGCATTTACATCCATCCACTGCTCGGATGCCAATGCTTGTTCAACAGAAGCCAGTTGTGAGATCAGCTTCTGTCCAACAAGGATCTGTACACACGGGCCGAATGTCGGGCGGTTTCTACTTACCGGCTGATTTCGATTGATTTTCGGCCCATGTGTACAGTGCCTAAAGACGGCCATAGATGGTTTGAATCTCGGCTGGTTCAGCAGGGATCGGCCGATATTCGATACATGTATGGGCAGGCTGATTGTACCCAAGTCGATCCATCAGATTTTTAGCATGCGATTATTGCCAGCGGCTATAGCGTGATGGAATAATTTTGTACTGGATTACGGCACAGACCTGAAAGAAATGACCAAATGACACCAAGATTCTGGTAAAAATAGCCATGTCTTTGGTATTTATACAATATTTGGGTAGACTGGAATTTAGCGTTTTGTTTGTATGAATCTAAGAATCTGCAGCCTGGGGAAGAAAGGGGGAAACAGTATCATAAAACAGAGAGACTCTTACATGGTACACAAAACTTTAGCATTAAACTGTTACTAAAAGTTCAGCTTTAAAAAAAAATTTTTTTAAAAATCACTTACCTGCTCTGTGCAATGGATTCTCTGCTTCTCAGGTCCCTGCCGGCGCTTTTGGCTCCTCCCTCCTGCTGGCTCTGGGGGGCACTCATGCGTGCTTGCTCCTGAGCCACCCCTGTGTGTCCACAAGCCCCGTCCCCTGCTTACTGGCTGTGATTGACAGCAGCTTGAGCTATTGACTCCCACTGCCATGGCTCAGCCAATGAGGAAAGAGAGACCCGGGAGAGACCCTGCTCTTGTACACATTGCTGGATTGGGCTTGGGTAAATTTTAGGAGGGGCTGAGGGGGGAGCTGCACACTGAAGGTTGTAACATTCATGCATAGAATGCATGAAGGTAAAAAAACATTTAGCCTTTACAACCACTTTAAGGCTGAGTTCACATCTCTACATGTAGGGAACACGCACAAAATTACACACGTTCCTGACAAGCACAGAAAATTGTTATTGGTGCCCCCCACATCTGTAAATGCAGGCGCCAAACCACGTGGTGCCGCAACACCATGTGGCTCGACGTAGAGTGTTTTTTTGGAAATGAGGCAGAGGGGTCGATTTACTAAAGGCGAATAGCCTGTGCACTTTGCAAAGTTGCTCCAGAGCTTAGTAAATGAGTTAAAGCTTCACTTTGAAAAGAATACCCAATCATATGCAAGGAAAATTAAAAAAAAAAATTTAAAAAAGCATTTTTGCTTGCACATGATTGGATGATGGAAGTCAGCAGAGCTTCTGCTCATTTACTAAGCTCTGGAGCAACTGCTCTTGCAGAACAAAACTGCAATTTTCAAAGTGCACTGTCTTTTTGCCTTTAGTAAATCAACCCCAGTTGAGTCTTCTTTTCCGCATTTCTCATGTGTAGGGAAGCCCATCGAAATGAAAGGACTGGCCTATATGCAATTCATAGGAATGTACGAAAAATGTGCAGAAACACGTCCGCATTTGGTCGCAGCTGTATGTGTAAAATCTACTTTAATTACATTTACTACATTATGAATTGATATTTACACTACTTTTTAAATGTATATACAGTATGTATTCATAAAAGCTTGTAAATACTATGTAAGACATTACTTTGTCACATGTGATTTCTAACCTATCAGATAGCTGGCAGAGGTTAGAGTGGTTACTTGAATTTCTCCATTTTTAAGTAGTGTGGTTTCTGTTCCTATAATCATATTAAAATTCTCATCCATCATTTGTCTGTGGTAGAGGATGCATACCCCTCCCTTCCATTTATCCTTTCTATCTTTTCAGTCTTATTCCTTTCTAAGAGGTCTCACATCCCCCACTATATATCCTCCTTCTTCCTATTCCTCGAAGCACATCCCCCATCGTGTCCTCTGAGAGTGGTGGTGTGTCTTTATTTATGTCCTTACATCAAGGTGACATAGAAAGGCAGAGTAGATTTTAGGATCCAAGAACCAAAAGGAAAGCGCTTAGCAGGCATGGCTCCTCATGGAGCCATGCAGATCATTCCTTTATTACCCCGAGGCATACTGATTATAGCACAGATACAGCTTAAAGGCTAAATCCACCTTTAAAAAAATAAAAATAAATGCACATATTTTTGCAGGAAAAACATTTGCATTTTTTTTTTTTTTTTGCTGCTGGTGAGAAGAATCCCCTGCATGCTGTCACAAGGTGGGCTTTCAGGGGGTGGGGAGGGTTTGAGGACTGGAATTGAGAAAAACTGGTTTACATTGTACTACCATGTTTTGGCAACAAAAGACACGGTAGGGCTTATTTTCGGGGTAGGTCTTACCATGTAATGTGATGTCTTCTCTCCCCCTCTCTCTCCCTGCCGGTCAGGAATACCCAGAGTGAACCGAGTTAAAATGCTTGCAAAATCCTATAATCTACTCTATTACAGTAGTATATAATGTACAATGTGTGTGTTTCACAAAGTGTGCCAAATACCTTCGTTATAGCGCTGCTCGGTACTTTCGTGACTCGCTGGAGCTCTCTAACCCGCTCTGCACTGCAGGGGGGGGGGGGGGCTGTACCGAAGGTATTTGGCACTAATATATTACAGAAACACACACATTGCACATTATATGCTCCAGAAATAGAGTGGATTATAGGATTCTACAAGCATTTTTAACTAGGGCTTATTTTCGGGGTAGGGCTTATATTGCAGCTCTACTGGAGAATAACGCTAGGTCTTATTTTCGGGGTAGGTCTTATTTTCGAGGAAACACGGTATGTTACCCGCTAACATGTTGCAAAAGATGGAGTTAAGCCACGTACACACGATCAGATTTTCCTCAGAAAAAACGCCAGACTTTTGTCCGAAGGGCGTGTACCGTGATGTTGTCTTGCGTATAAACGGTACACAATTGTCGGCCAACAAACACGAACGTAGTGACATACTACGTGGAATTTCAGCTCTTGCGCGCCACCCTTTGGGCACCTTCTGCTAATGTCGTGTTTGGTGAACATTGATTCTGAGCAAGCGTTTTTGTACTTTGGACTTTTGTGTGATGCACTTGCGTACACACAATAGGAAAATCCGACAACAGACTGTTGTCCGTGGAAAATTTATAATCCTGCCATCCAACATTTGTCGGCGGAAAGTCTGACAACAATTGTCTAATGGAGCGTACAAACGGTTGGATTTTCAATTTTTTTAGCTGTTGCAGTGCTTACCCTCAAGAGAGGAACTCTGTGATTCTGGGTAGTAGGAGATGTGCTCTGTCCTTGGTCCTGACAGGGACCCTAAGCAGATGAAATGTAGGTTGGAAGCTTCTCTGTAATAGGAAGTTGACACCTTTTTCTATGGCCTGTTTCATACAGGCTTCGTCTTATATAAGAGCAGTGTGAACAACAAGCTTCTACAAAGCAATTCCAAAGCTTTCAGCAAGCTTTGTTGAAGCTTTTAAAGTATCATTTAACTCCAGTTTGTAATTGTTGAACACGGACTTTAATGAGAGTGCTGATTGTCACTTTAAACAAGCTGCTAGCTGGCTTCAGCACTATGAAGCTTATTAAAAGCCTACAGAAGCCTGTTAGCAGCTTGTTTAAAGTGACAATCTGCACTCCCATTAAGATCTCTGTATAACATTTGCAAACAGGAGGTAAAGGGTGCTTCAAAGGCAGAAGTAGAAAGTTGCTCCAAGCCTGCTGAAAGCTTTTCAAAAGCTTACTGAAAGTTTCATAAAAGCTTGCTGTACACCAGGCATCTAAATCGCAATTCTACCCCCCTCCCGATCTCAAAACAGCATTTCCTGATTCTATGTAACAGGTGTAAAGTTCTCTGCTCACTTCTGACAGCGGACAAAAAATATATAAAATAAATAAAAATAAAAGTCCAGGCAGCTTGCCAAGTTTATCTCAACATCGGAGATAGGGAGAAACATGGTCTGTAAATGATGTCAGATTAACCACCTAAAGACTAAACCTTTTTCTGCCACTTGTTGTTTTACAAGTTAAAAATCAGTATTTTTTTGCTAGAAAATTACTTGGAACCCCCAAACATTATACATATATTTTTTAGCAGAGGCCCTAGAGAATAAAATGGCAGCTGTTGCAATATATTATGTCACACTGTATTTACGCAGTGGTCTTTCAAAAGCAAATTTTTGGGAAAAAATACACTTTAATGAATTAAAAAAAAAAAGAAACAGTAAAAGTAGCCCAGTTTTTTTGTGTAATGTGAAAGATGATGTTACGCCAAAATAGGTGTATGGCTGGGAAATCCTCAAAAGACACGGCACCTCTTCCCAATTAATTGGTGTAAATTGTAAATGGAGATGGGGGGGGGGATTATAGCGATCTTCTAATACCCAGGCCTGTTCTCTCCTATTTTTCTTAAATCAAATACATGTATCGCAACGGTTCATATCCTTGTATACCTATATACCAAATGTCTGTGTCTTTTTTCTATATCTGTAAATAAAGTATATTGTTATTTTATGTAACTGTTTTATACCTTTATCTATTGGCACCGCTATAATGCCCTCCCATCTCCATTTACAATTTTCATGATGTTACGCCGCGACAATCGTGAGAGAATCGTGATCTTTATTCAAAGCAAAAAAATCTTGATTCTCATTTTAGCCCTAATCGTGCAGCTTTACAAGCATGATTCCCAAAGGAAGAGGCATGATGGGATTTGTAGTTCCGCAACAGCTGGAGGGCCACAGATTGTGTGCACCCATGCTGTGCACAGTGCTCTTATAAAACCTGAAGCCTTATTATTAGGGGGAAGGGGTAAAGTACTTTTTTCAACAGTTCCCATCCATGCACAGTGAGAATGATGCCCACCCCTGGCCATAGGCCTCCTGAGATACTAAAATTACATATCCCAGGTGCTGAAGTGAGTGTAGGCAGGTGCAGTCTATTTTCTCCCCTGCAGGTGGTGCTATTCTGTAGCAGTACTGCAGCTGGAGAGGAATTCAGGAGGAACATGGTTCCTCTATGGCTTCCTGGGTCACTGGAGAAGTGATCCAATTGGATGCTGCCACCCCATGTGAATCTAGCAGCCATCTTGGGTCAGGCAGAGCCTATTTAAGGCCCTGGCTCCCAGGCTTGGTGCGCATTTTTGTGAGTTGGCAGAAAAGGGAAAGGTGCCCCATCAGTTAGGGACAGCAGCAGCATTAGGGAGAGGTTCCTGATGCGGAGGGAAAGCGTAGGGTCGCATCTCTACTAGACACCTTCCCGATTGGGCACTAGATAGTCAGACCTCATTCTTTCCCCATTCAACAGACCCTGTCAATCTGGCTGTAATCTGCTTCTTCTACGTGGCTGGAAACTGTGAGTGCACCCGGCTGGGTAGCCTTCCCACCGGGTTTGTTGTGAACTGTTATTGCATGACTTCAATACAATTCTTCTATTGCACCCAACTATGTGAATTATTGCCCCCAACCACACTGCTCCCCACCTACACGCGCATGCATAAACTCTATCGCACTGTGCATACACCAGGAATGTCACTGAGGACCAGCTGAAAGAACCAGGAAAACGGCTCTAGTTTTGTGCTCATTTTCTTGCACAAGAGATTGCAGGCTTTGTTCAATGACCATTTTCCTATAATATTATCCATACAAGAGGTACTGTAGCTATTAGTGTGATAAGGCTTGCCATAAATAAGGAAGCCTGAACCCACCCAGATCTGATAGCTCGTTATGATGCTCCAGCAAGGGCAAGCTTAGCGTTGACCCTTCATCCCTTTATATCCTGACACATGTGACTCACACAATTTCTATAGTTGAGTAAACACAGGTCATGCACTGGCTGAATCTAATTACCTCCATTAATCAGCAAGAGAGCATTTATAAATCTTGTGTGTCAGGTTGTAAAGGGAACCTATACTTAGAATAATCAAAGGACCATTGGCTTCAGTACTGTTAGGGATCATTTTACACTTGCTGTGCCCTCTGAAGAGTAATCCATGATGGATCGCTCTTCAGAGGGCATTGACAGGCAGTGAGGAGACGATATGTCATCTGCTCGCCACTTTTTTTTTAAACACCAAAAACCTGCACCATTGCATTACACATGGTTTGCGGGCCTGCGGCCCAGTTCAGCTGAATAGGTCGTGTTTGGTGGGCAGTAGTGCTCACTGTGCAAAGCATCATGGCTGTGGCATATGTATACCCCCAACCACAGCCTTTGCAGCTTAGGGAGAGAGGTAAAAATTAGGCTCAACTGTGTGTTTTTACTGTCCCTCAACCGCAAGATTAAACGAGGCCTAAATCACTCTGCCTGAACAAGTATGAAGATTAGGAGCTTTGATGTTAATATACCTTTTTGGCAAGGAAGATAAGTATCAGAAGAGAGAAAGGTTCATAGGGCCAGCAGGAGAACCTGTCCCTTTGTGAGAGAGATTTCAATGTGAGAGATTTACTTTAAAGCAGAGTTCCCCCCCTCCAAAGATTAAAAGTCAGTAGCTACAAATACTGTAGCTGCTGACCTTTACTATAAGGACCCTTACCTGTCCAGGGATCCCGCGGTGTCCTCACCCGAGCCGATTTTTGAATCAGCTCTTGGGTGCTGGCGCCGCTATCTCGGCTAAGGGAAACAGGCAGTGAAGCCTTGTAGCTCCACAGCCGGTTCCCTACTGCACATGCGCAAATCGCACTGCGTTCTGTGAATGGGCTGGTTGCGAGGAGGGAAGGAGGCGGGTGAACTCAGCTGGAAGTGGGAGCGGGTACCTGTCAAAACCAGGTACCCGCTCCCCCCCCAAAAGGTGCCAAATGTGGCAGTGAAGGGGGGAAGCAGATAAGTGGAGCTTCCCCTTTTGGGTGAAGCTCTGCTTTAAACCCTTGTATGTCCTATTCACGTTGTGCCTTGCTGAGTTAAAGTGCTTGTAAACCCTTATGCCGTGTAAACACAGGTAGACCTTTCGACTGGTCCAACGGAGCAAAGCCGTCAGACAATCCGACCGTGTGTGGGCTTCATTGGACCTTCAGCTGACTTTTTCTGTCGAAAATCTGACGGACTTTAGATTTGGAACATGTTTCAAATCTATCCGACGGACTCGAGTCTGGTCGAAAAATCAGTTCGTCTGTATGCTAGTCCGACGGACAAAAAAGGACGCTAGGGCAGCTATTGGCTACTGGCTATGAACTTCCTTATTCTAGTCCCTTCGTACGTCATCACGTTCAAAGGAACGGACTTTTGAACGGACTTTAGTGTGTAGGCAAGTCCGGTCGTTTGAAAGTCCGTCGTAACTCCGTCAAAAGTCCACCGGAAAGACCGTCAGACGTTTGATGCTGAAAAGTCCGCCCGTGTGTACACGGCGTTACATATACTTAGTGAAGTGACTGGCCTCAGGTGATACACAGAGATTAAACAAACCCTCCTACATAAGTTGTACCTGTTATCTGCAGCCCCTTCTTCTCTACATCTGTTCAAAGAGCTGAATTATAAAGCTTGTCTGAATCTGTCAATTAACTGGAGGTCCCTCCCCTGTCACCATTGTTCTCTTGGTGTCAGGAAAACTTTGCAGAAGTCATTCATAATGAGGAGCAAAGCAGCAGACAAAAGTGACAGTTAGTGCTCTTAATTGAGACAAATACACACCATAAAGGCAGTGACGACCTGTCCATTAGAGGCGCCGCCCCCCTAATTCATGCGTCCGGCCACTAATCTACATGCAGGGCGCTGGGCGCATGGATTTCAATGGGGTTTTTTTTTGAAGCACATGATTAGAGCCAGAGGCTCTAATTGGCTTCAAAAAAGGGTAGGCTCATGGCGCAGTGAGCCCATCTATTTGTGTGACAATAGCAAATTAATATTCCCTATAGTCTTCCTGCTTCTTCTCCTGGGCAATCAGGAAGCGGGTCATAAGACCCGATTGGCCGAGAGGAGAAGCGACCATATTGGAGGAAGGTGCGGGGAGCCTGGCAGCCTTATATCCCATTCTTTTCCCAGAGCCATCCTTTCCCTGAGCCTCAGGTCCGGCAGGAGGGATCTCGGTGTATGGACCAGGCAGGAACCCCCCCCAGAGTGAACAGAGGAGGACATCCAAAGAGCTTCAGCCTGCAGTGCCATGGCGGGGACCCTGGGGGGTGAGAGGTTCTGCTGCCAGTCTTATGAGGAAGCCCATAGCCAGCCCGAAGAGTCAAGAGTCATGGTGGAGCCGATATCAGCCCCGGGCTTCAGACTTAGAGCAGCCATGTGCAAGGGGTGAGTAGTACTGGGACTGGGGGGGGGGGGGGGTTTGTTTGCCACCCCCCTCAAAAAAATGGAGCACCAGCCGCCACTGTGTAGAGGGATATGCTCTGTTCATATTTCATGTCTGAGGTTTACAACCACTTTAAATCTTGGTGCTGTATAAATTATTATTAGTAATATTATCATTAGCAGCAGTAGGGTAGTACCCTCTAAAGCAGCCTAGGTTGGCTGCGGGAGAACTACAAGTTGGCCAAACACTGAAAAGTACAGTTTAAACTTTGTAGAGCTTAGACAATGCATACAGTACACTGAATTTTTTAGTGCTAATTGTAGCTTACAGGCTCCCTAGCTGCTACCTTCTCTTCATTATGTAAATGTAAGAGAAAAGCTAAGCTGACAAATCTATTGTGGTTTATTTAATGATGAGTTATATTTGGACTCGGTTGCCGCATATTTGCAATGGGTGTGTTGCGTATATCTACCTAATCCGCTGTGGGATCTGGGCCAGGATGTGTGCAATTAGCAGCTCACCAGCATAATAAGAACCCATAAAACCAGTAGGTATCGGGAAAAGCTAAATTTCACAGCTCTGACTGTACTTGTTGTGTGATATGAATCTGCATATCATTTCTGTGTTCCTCCTGGATTTGCATACCTTTCCTATAAAGCCTCGTACACACAATCGGATTGTACGCCAACAAAACCGTGGAATTTTGTCCGAAGGGCATTGGCCCAAACTTGTCTTGCATACAAACGGCTCCTTCTGCTACTTTCGTGTTAGTAGAAGTTTATTGAGTGTTGATTCGCGCTTTTCATTTCGCATTTTTCATTTTGCACTTTTCAATTCGCACTTTTCAGCTCGTGCTTTGCAGTTTGTTTCCGTTCGCCAACCAGACATGTTGCGGAATCGGAGGAGATAACGTGTTATTTATTATTGACGCTGGAGTTATTGTTTTGACATTTTTTTGGATGAATAATAATGATTTGATTTGGTATATTTTCTATATTTTTGGATGCACAGAATGCACTTTTTGGTTAAGTTCTATTGGCAGATATCATGTCTAATTGTATTTGTTTTATTTTTTTAATGCACAATAAAAAAATTGTGGAAAATAATACTTGTGTAATGCTAAGTGTTTTACTTCAAATGACATTTTGGGAGTAGGCAGTTAAAGTGTAAAAAATACAATGTAAAATTGACAAGGGACACCAACATAGTTGTATCTTTGATCTTAAAAACTACAGGATAATGGTGTTGTGATAACTTGCCCAAATTAAAAAAAAAAAAGGCATAATAATATTATTCTTGATATCACAAGAAAAAAAAAAGCCTTTGAAAATTTGTTTGTAATAACTCCATCAGTATCACCAGCAAAGCAGCTTCATTATTATCTCAATAAAGAAGAAGAGAATGTGGGCTGCATTTCGAGATTTCATAATTTGCCACGTCACGAATGTTAATTCTCCATTACGAACGCTAGTTTACAAGACCGACCGCTTCTGTCTCATCCTTGCTTCCGAGCATGCGTGTTTGTACTTTGCATTTGTGTACACACACTCGGAAAATCCGACAACACACATTTGTCCGCGGAAAATTTGAAAACCTGCTAGCCAACATTTGTTGATGGAAAATCCGACAATAATTGTCCGATGGAGCGTACAAACGGTCAGATTTACCGCCAACAGCCTGTCATCGAACATTTCCCGTCGGAAAGTCCGATCGTGTGTATGGGGCTTAAGAGTACAGCAGTAAAAAAACAAGAAAAACAAAAAACAAGAAAAAAACTGAGAAAGACCCAGTGGGGGGTCGTAGATGCTCAATATAAATCTGTCCCATGGTTGTGCAACAAATGGTGCCACTTGTGGCATATTTGGTAAATTGTATACAGATCTGTCTCAGAAGAACTGGGTTGTTTAGCATAGATGGGGGAATCTCTAGATGGATTGAATGAGAGAAATCTTTACGTGTCTGGGCCAACCTCCCTAACCACTTGCTGGCCAGCCGCCGCAGTTATACTGCGGCAGGGAGGCTCTATTGCGTGAATCGCCATACCGGTACGGCGCTTTGTGTAATAGATACAGCGGGCGCGTGCACTCCCAGTCAGTCCACTCCCCCCACAGTTAGAAACACCTCCCTAGGACACACATAACCCCTTGATCGCCCCCTAGTGTTAACCCCTTCCCTGACAGCGTCATTTATACAGTAATCAGTGCATTTTTATAATGTCACTGGTCCCAAAAAAGTGTCAAAACTGTCCGATCTGTCCACTGCAATGTCGCAGTCCCTCTAAAAATCACTGATCACCGTCATTTTTAGTAAAAAAAAAAAAATGGCATGAATCTATCCCCTATTTTGTAGACGCTATAACTTTTGCGCAAACCAATCAATATACGCTTATTGCAAATTTTTTTTTTTTTTTTACAAAACATATGTAGCAGAATACATTTTGGCCTAAACTAATGAAGAAATTTGTATTTAAAAAAAAAAAATTGGGATATTATTATAGCAAAAAATTTGCACAAATATTTTCAGAAATATTTTTTTGTTTATAGTGCAAAAAATATAAAACTGCAGAGGTGATCAAATACCACTAAAAGAAAGCTCTATTTGTGAAAAAAGGACATCAATTTTGTGTGGGTACAGCATCGCATGACTGCGCAGGTTGGCGACAGGTTGGCTCTCCTGGGTGAATTGTCGTAGCTGTACGGTGGCTCACGCAGGTGCAGTTGCAGCCCGCGATCGCCTAGTACAGAGACAGAACGGGGATCTGCCTTTGTAAACAAGGTGGATCCTTTTTTTTTGGGGGGGGGGGGGGGTTCGAGAAAGGGTTTACCTTTCTTTTTCTATGCAAGTTCTCATATTTTGTCTATTGGGATGAAAGACTCTCCTTACTATTAACATTGTATTGTACAATTGTCCTGTATAACGCTTTTGCACAAAAATCAATAAAACTTTTGTTTCAAATAAAAAAAAAAAACAAAGTGGATCTCCATTCTGACAGGGGACATGTCAGAGATCTACTGTTCCCAGTGATCAGGAACAGTGATCTCTGTCATGTCCCAGTGAGCCCATCCCCCCTACAGTTAGAACACACCCAGGGAACACACTTAACCCTTTGATCGCCCCCCTAGTGTTAACCCCTTCCCTGCCAGTGTCATTTTTTACATTGATCAGTGCATCTTTATAGCACTAATCAATGTAATAATGTCATTGCTCCCTAAAAAGTGTCATTCGGGGTCAGATTTGTCTGCCGCAATGTCGCAGTCCTGCTAAAAATCACAGATCGCTGCCATTACTAGTAAAAGTAATAATAAAAGAAATCTATCCCAAAGTTTTTCGACGCGATAACTTTTGCGCAAACCAATCAATATACGCCTATTGCTATTTTTTTTACCACAAATATGTAAAAGAATACATATCGGCCTAAACTGATGAAGAATTTTTTTTTTTGGATATATATTATAGCAAAAAGTAAAAAAAAAATTTTTTTTTTCAAAATTGTTGTAAAAAATAAAAACTGCAGAGGTGATCAAATACTACCAAAAGAAAGCTCTCTTTGTGGGGAAAAAAGGACATAAATTTTATTTGGGTACAGTGTCACACAACCGCGCAATTGTCAGTTAAAGCGATTCAGTGCCGTATCGCAAAAAATGGCCTGGTCATTAAGGGGGCAAATTCTTCCGGTCCTTAACTAGTTAAAGGAACGCCGGGGCGGGCGGGAGGGAAACGATTAAGCCACTTGCAAGCTGACAAAGCACGCTGGGACTTGAACAAAGGCTGCCAACTGATGGGCTACAATGCCAGACTCAGGATAATAGAAGACATATTACAAACACCAACCTACACTCATGTATACATACAAACATTCAGAAAGCAAACCTAAATCCTTTCCTAAACCAAAACTATTTTACAGCACCTCATGTTATCCAGGCTCTTAAAGCGGAGCTCCACCTATTTAAAAGTCAGCAGCTACAAAAAGTGGGAAGGAAGTAGGAGCTTGGTGCACCTTAAAAACTGGGTACCCCCCCCCCCAAAAGAATGACATGCCAGGGGGTCACCATCACTTAAAGCGGAAGTTCCATTTTCGGGTGGAACTCTGCTTTAAGGCTCATCTACACTTGCAGTCTGAGGGCAGTAAAAACAGTTGGTTGAGCTGCGTTTTTACCAACTGCAGCTGTGGTCTGGCGCAGGCAACTAAAGTGAGCACAAAGCTGCTGATGGGTAAGCAATTGACAGCTTTGCCTAAAAGACTGGCCAATAAGGAAGCATGAGCTGATAATTAAGATTAACATACATTTATATCTACAAAAAGGGTAAGGCTCCATGCACACTAGCGTTTTTTTAAAGCTAAATTAACAATGGGAAAAAGCACTGGATAAAAAACACTGGTATTAGCTTTTTATAGTAGCGTCTTAGCAGCGTTTTAGGAACGTTTAGGAGCGTAAGCGTTTTATTAGCGTTTTTGCAGTAAAAGGAAAAGTAGGTATGTGTGATCACCACTTCCAGTTGAGCATCCTGTCAGATGGTCTGCAGCAGAGGCGTGATTAGAAACTTCATGGCCCCGGTGCAAGAAACCATGAAGGGACCCCCTGACCCCCAGCCAGGGCCCCCTCGTGGTGGCAGAACTCCTGGGCATGGTCACACATGCAACCTTTTTGTGACCCTGGTATTTCTGCAACTAGTGCCAGTAGTTTATAATTTTTGTGATTTTATTTTATTATTTTTTAACAATATTATTTTTTACAATTTCTTAGGAACCCCGTTGGGGGGCTTTGGTGAAATATCAGAAGTCTAAACAGACCTCTGATGTTCCACCTTTGAGACAGAGAAAATAGGACACAGATCTCAATCCCCTCTGCAGCCTCAGCAGCACAGAATGAATGGGCAGGAAGAGCTCTGTACAGAACTTCCTGTTCATTCAAAATTGCAAGCATAGCAAACACAGTTTACTATGCTTCAGTTATGAATGAACAGTCAGTGATCAGTACGGATCACTAGTTCTATTCATTAAGACAAAGGAAGGGGCTGGTAAATGACACATTTACCGGCCCCTTCTTCGCTCTCCATCTTGACAGATCCCCTGCAGCAGCCGGCAAGATAGGGGAGGGGGGAACCCGGCAGTGCTTCAGTGGATAAGGGGGGGCTGGGGGAGTACACAGGAGCCTGATCACAGCAGGAGGTGGATAGGAGGAGTAGTGGGGCGGCATGTAGAGGAACCGATCCCCTCCATTTTTCTCCTGCAGCCGCAGGAGGAAAATGGAGGGAATCAGTTCCTTTACTACCCCTGCTGCCCCTTCTATCCAGATGTACAGAGGGCTGCATGGGACCCCTAGAGCATGGGGCCAGGTCGCAATTGTGACCCCTGTACACACGCCCCTGGTCTGCAGTCAATGTACAGGAGGTCCCCGAGTTACAAACCTCCGACTTGCAAACAACTCCTACTTACGAACAGGAGGCGGCGTCGGCGGGCACATCGGAAAACAGCAGAAAACGACGTTGGAAAACAGCGGAAAACATCGGAAAATGACGACAGAAAACAGCGGAAAACATCGGAAACAGCGGAAAACATTGGAAAACGACGTCTCCGCCGTTCTGCGCATGCGCTTCTGACTTACGAACAAATCCGACTTAAGAACAAACAGGCAGTCCCTAACCTGTTCGTAACTCGTAACTGCCTGTAAACAAATGCTAAAACAGCAGTACAAGACTACTTCTATCGGGCCACAAATGTTTTTAGACCTTGCCACCATCTTGACAAAGGCCACAGTTGCCATGCTGCCAGCCTGGGCCTGGGTCAGAGACATCACCCAGAACAGCGAGCAGCAAGAGATTTGTGTTACAGACCCATAGTAAACTTTACCCCAACTCATATAATGTAACGTTGGTGCACTGACAGGAAAATGTTCTTTCCTAAAAAGGGAAGGAAATACTTATCGGTCACATAAATCTTTCAGCGTGGAAATCACTGCAAGTGACCACAGATATTTCTGACACTATAACTGATATTTACCATTGTCTCTTACACAGCCTGATTATTTCTAGTGATGCTGAAGATCATGCCCTGCCTTTAGGTAAATAGCTACCTGTGAAAACTTTTAGTATGGCACCTCTCCTCCAGTAAAAAAAGCACACCTGGCTCACTCCCATTGTAACCACTTACACTAAAAATGACATCAAGGACAAAGTACAGATCTCCTCCTAGTCCTCCCTTATTAAATGTTTACATTACTTTCATTCTACATATTACAAGCTTCATTCAACTTTTACAATGTAGATAGTATAAGAAACAGGCGCAGGTAACTCATCCAATGTCACAGGTGCTTACTAGAAGAGTGCAGGTCTTTTTTTTTCAGGCACTTCCTGTTATAGGATGACAACTTCCTGTCCCTATTTTACATTTTCTCTTTTGTGTTGTCACCCTGTCACATGCTCTCTCAGTGGAGAAGGTTTAACACAAACATTTTATCGATGTGTAGTAATGTTTTGAAGCAGATCTCCAATAAATACACAGCTGCAGGCATCACTCCGGTATTGTGTTTTTAGAGCTGGCGGTCGGCTTTCTTGTGATAACAACCAATGTGGCCAAGTAGCCGCTCGATTGTTATCAAAAGCAGCAGGAGGGGACAAACCCCCCCCCCCGCCGCTTTCTACCGCTCCATATGGGCTCTTCCGTCCCACCGGGAGGCCCGAGCGGCACGTCCGCTGGCTAATCGGCTTTGATCGCGTCTTGGATCTAGTAACCCGGAAGTGACATCATGACATCACTTCCAGTTTACTGGAGCTTTAAAGGCACCAGATTAAAAAAAATGTCAGTATTCAAAACAGCTGAACTTGGCATTTTGAATGCTTTTAAAGAGGAAGTAAACCCTGATGGGTTTTACTTCCCCTTTTTTTCCTGCAAAGTAAAAGTATAATGGGCTAGCATGCATCACATACTAGCCCATTATGTGGCACTTACCTGGAAACGAAGTCCCCACTGGAGGCTGCATCCATCTTCGCCCCTCTTCCTTCTGGGGCGGCGGACTCCGGCTCTGTGACTGTCTGGAGTCGCATGCGTGCGGGAACCGCCAGTCAAGCCCGAGTGCTTTCACACTGGAGCCGTGCGCTGGCAGGACGCTAAAAAAATTCCTGCAAGCAGCATTTTGAGGCACTTTAGGAGCGGTGTCTACACCGCTCCAAAAGCGCCCCTGCCCATTGAAATTAATGGGCAGCGCCAGCAAAGTGCCGCTGCAGCCTTGCCTTACCGGTGCTTTTAACCCTTTTTCGGCAGCTAGCGGGGGTGGGGGTGGGGGGGTCCCTCCAAAAAATATACCTGTCATGTGAGTATTGCTTGTCACAAGGGATGTTTACATTCCCTGTGAAAGCAATACAAGTGATCAAAAATAAATTTTTTAAAGGGACAGTGTAAAAATAAAAAAAATAAACAAAATAAGAATAAATAAATAAATAAAACGCCCCATACTTCGTAAGTCGCGCCGGTGTCTTGCCGAAAATGTTCCCTCGGCGGATAAGTTCCCCCCCTGTACTGCGCAGGCGCAGCGCCTGCGCAGTACATACTACTCTCAGCCGCCGGAGATAGCCGAAGCTCAAATGCTTCAATCAGCTGTACACGGCGCCTGCGCTCTGGGTCCAGGTTCCTTCCCCACCATCCAAGTGGACCTAGAGGGGGAATCTAAAAGTGCTGAGCGCAGCGAGGCCGTGCCCGAAGCGTGGCGAGCGAAGCGAGCCCGCGAGGGGCCCTCTTACAGGCGCCGTGTACAGCTGATTTTCAGCTGTTCTGCTTCGGCTATTTCCGCCGATACCTACTGCGCAGGCGCAGTAGAGGGGGGAACTTATACGCCGAGCGGAACTTTCTCGGCAGAACACCGGCAAATGTAAACAGTGTTCAAACCCCACATGTGAGGTATCGCCACGATCTTTAGAGAGAGAGCAATAATTCTAGCTCTAGACTTCTTCTGTAACTCTAAACTGGTAACTGTTGAACATTTTTAAAACATTGCCTATGGAGATTTTTAAGTACCGTAGTTAGTCACTATTACACGCATGACATGTTAGGTATCTATTTACTTGGCGTAACATCATCTTTCACGTTATACAAAACAATTGGGCTAACTTTACTTTTTTTTTTATCCATGAAAGTGTATTTTTTCAAAAAAAAATGCATTTCAAGGACCACTGCACAAATACAGTGTGATATAAAATATTGCAACAACCACCATTTTATTCTCTAGGGTCTCTGCTAAAATATATATATTTAATGTTTGGGGGTTCTAAGTAATTTTCTAGCAATACATACTGATTTTAACTTGTAAGCAACAAGTGTCAGAAAAAGGCTTAGTCTTCAATTGGTTAAATCGGTTGTAAACCTCAGACATGAAATATGAACAAAGCATATCCCTCTATAGTGTGTCCTTGTCTCAATCCAGAGCACTATGTGTAATTTCTGTCTGCTGCTTCCTTCCTCTGCTATCTGTATGAATCACTTCTGGCAAGTTTTCCTGACACCAAGAGAACAAAGGTGACAAGGAAGGGATCTTTAGCTAGTTAACAGCCTCAGCTCTGTTCCTGTGTGCTGTGTGAAGGGGGGCATGTCTCTTCCCGCAAATCAACTCTCAGACTTCTCTTCACTAAGCTCTGCAAAGTGTAACTTCAGCTCTCCACCCCCTTTTTTCTGAACTCTCAGACAAGCTTATAAATGCAGCACATTGAACATAAGTAGAGAAGAGAAGAATGCAGATAAACAGGAACAACTTATGTAGGAGGATTTTTTTCATCTCTGTGTATCACCTGAGGATAGTCTCTTCACTGGCTACATGTAAGAGTTTATAACTACTTTAAAAAGATACAGGGAGCTCTTTCCTGTGTGACCTGCTCCCTCTTCCTCTGATTGGTGGATATCCCTGGTTAAGTGCGAGTACTAGTGTGCGTGTATGGACTGTGATGCAGTTCCACAAAACCTGAGCAATGAAAGGCCATCCTTTAGCTTTCTCCAGAAAGTCTAAAGATGAATTGTTATCATGTAGCACATTGGTTAAGTCGTTAGTACTTCCACCTAGCAGCACTAGGGTTGCTGGCTCAAATCCCAACCACGGCACTACCTGCCTGGAGTTTGCATGTTCTCCCTGTGCCTTCATGGGTTTCCTCCAACACTCCAAAGACATGCTGGTAGGTTAAATGGCTCCTGTCTAAATTTGCCCTAGTATGTGAATGTACAGTGGGTATAGAAAAGAATCACCCCCCTTTAAAATAATCACATTTTGTTGCTTTGCAGCCTGAAATGAAGACAGGCACAGATTTGACTTATCCAGTTGTATTTCCTCAGTGCAACTTATAACATTCAAGTAAAAGATATAACACCATGTCAGAAAAAAAAAAAAAAATTCAGAAACAGAATCACTGAGTTGGAAAAAGGATCACCCCCTTGTAAAAATAACTTGCAAACTCAATCAGGTGTAGCTAATCACCTTCTCAATGGCATGCAATTTGACTTTCAACTGTGATCAGCTGTGGTCATTTTGATTAGCTCAGCATGAAAAGAGCTTTCCTGGAGCACTTCAGTTCCTGGTAGCGAAACTGAAGCAAACAATCAACTATGGGTAGAAAGGCACTGTCACCGGGATCTCCAGAATAAAGTTGTGGACAGGCATACGTCAGGGGATCGATACAAAATAAAAAAAAAATGCTTTATCAATGCTTAGAAGCACAGTGAAGTATATTATTAAGAAGTGGAAGGTATTTGCAGGGATAGGCACGGACCAAGGCTGTGGCGGACATTTTCCAAAGTACAGTCCTTAGTGAAAGACACAAAAGGTACATTTCAAATTAAAACCTTTAAAAAACACTCTGTCTACTCTCTGGCCTAGTTCTACAGGTACAAATAATGATTAACATTTATATAAAGACTGCTTGTGGTATAGGGTTATAAAATGTTTAACCAGAAGCCGCCCGCCCACCGTCAAATGACAGAGGGACGGTGCAGCTCTCGTTCTGGGTGGGCATCACGACCTAGGACATGGCACGACCACCGATCTCTGTAAAGATAACCATGAGATCGGCTCTGTCCAATCACAGTTGGTCTCATGTAAACAAAGAAGTGCTGTGAATCGCCTCTCCTCGCCTCACACTGACAGTGTGTGGCGAGGAGTGCCGATCAGCGGCATCTCCTCGCGGGGGAGACCTGGATTGGTAATTAGGACACTGATCATCAGTGCCCTGATTACAGGAAAGTCCTAGCAGTGCCCATCAGTGCCACCAATCAGTGCCCATCAGTGCCACCAATCAGGGCCCATCAGCGCCACCAATCGGTGCTCATAAGTGATCCCAGTCAGTGCAGCCTTTCAGTGCCCAACAGCGCCGCCTATCAGTGCTCATCAGTGTCGCATATCAGTGCCACCTATCAGTGCCCATCAGTGCGACATATTAGTGCCTCCTCATCAGTGCCGCCTCATCAATGCCCATAAGTGCAGCCTATCATTGTCCATTAGTGGCACCTCATCAGCGCACATCAGTGAAGGAGAAAAATTACTTACTTACAAAATTTACTGACAAAAAACTAAGAAAAAAACTTTTTTTTCCAAAATTTTTGGACATTCTTCTTTTTTTTTTTTTGTAAAAAATAAAAATCCCAGCAGTTATTAAATACCACCAAAAGAAAGCTCTATTTGTGTGAAGAAAAAGATAAAAAATGAATTTAGGTACAGTGTTGCATGACCGCGCAATTTTCATTCAAAGTGTGACAGCGCTGAAAGCTGAAAAATGGCCTGGGCAGAAAGGAGGTGATAGTGCTAAGTATTGAGGTGGTTAAAAGATTTTCAAAATTCTTACCTTTTTATATTTTTCTGTTGTATTGAGACGCAGCAGCAGCAGCAGCAGCATCAAAGTTCTTTGTAGACGTGGATGAAGTAGCATTACGCAAACATGCGACACACGACAGTTCCCAGAGGTTTTGATAGCATTCATATGGCTGAAGCCTCGCTCACAGCAGCATGTGTCAGGGCTCAGTGTTAACAACAGAATAGACAGTTTAGAGAGTTCAACGTATTCACCATCAATTCATTTATATAAAGTACTCCAAAGTTTTACAATATTACTGGACAAATGGTCGGTGGTGAACAGGGTTTTGACAGCATCATCTTCAAAGTACAGTATATAGTGTATAGTGTATATAGTGTACTCCTTTTCTATCTCTTTAGAGTTAATGTGGTTTGAAAATTTGTCAAAATTTTTTTTCATGTCACAAAGAGGTGGTTTAACATTGCAGGGGTTTAAGAACAGCATACATTTAACCAAATTACTTTCTGGAAAGCTTGATTTTAAAAGCTTTTTCAAGTGTTTTGGCATATTCGATAAACGTATTTTTAACTGTAAGAATTTCATTTTTGGACAGGTATTGCTGTCCTTCACACTCTAAAAACATTTTATTGACTTTTTCACTAGGAATACACAGGTCGGCAGGAGAGATGAAATGTTCCTCTGCAGACTCAAGAGAAGATCTTTTTTTAAAAGGTTTTAGAATAACCTTGCAATAATTTTCCAAACAGTAGTATGCACTGTAAAGGTCAAAGTTCTCTTTCTGTAATGATAAATTCACGGATGAGAGAGGAGGTAAAACCCAATTTAGAAAATGTAAGTAAAGGATAAACTTTGGTGACTATAAAGCCGCATACACACGAGCGGAATGTCCGACAGAAAATGTCCGACGGAAGCTTTTCATCGTATAATCCAATCGTGTGTATACCTCAACGGACTTTTTTTTTTTTAAATTCTGAAGGACCTAGAAATAGAACATGTTCTAAATTTTTCCGACGGAACCAATTCCTATCGGGAAACCCGCTCGTCTGTATGCTGTTCCGACGGACCAAAAACAACACATGCTCTGAAGCAAGTACGAGACGGAAGATATTGGCTACTGGCTATTGAACTTCCTTTTTCTAGTCCAGTCATACGTGCTGTACGTCACCGTGTTCTGGACGATCGGACTTTGGTTTGACCGTGTGTAGGCAAGACCGCTTGAATGGAATTCCGTCGGAGTTCCATTCGGAGAAACTTTCGGAGTTTATTCCGACGGTAAAACCGGTCGTGTGTACACGGCATAACACTTCACAAATATTTTGACAGCTACTTTTGTAACCTGCTGGCCCATTCTGAAATGATTCTCTCTCAAAATACTGAACTAGAGAGTCACGTAAACTCACACATCTTTCAACACATGCTGCTAAGCTTAACCAACACATTTTTTTGTATGTTATTAAATTTGTACAGTCTTCTTCAGTAACTCACAGATCTGTCTGAACTCCTTTTTTCTTGCAGCACCAGAGAAGGAGAACTACAAAAGACAGACTAGCCTATGTTGTCACCACACTGTAAGATTTAGACAGCACAGCACTTTCTTTTGTAGTTCTACTTGGTCAGCACGAGCGTATGGGACGTGATCAATGCTAGCAGCTACAGTGCCTTGCAAAAGTATTCCCCCCCATTGGCATTTTTCATGTTTTGTTGCCTCACAACCTGGAATTAACATGGATTGTTTGAGGATTTGCATCATTTAATTTACAGAACATGCCCACAACTTTGAAGATTTTTTTTTTTATTGTGAAGCAAACAACAAATAGGACAAAATAACAGAAAAAGTAAATGTGCATAACTATTCATCCCCCTAAAGTCAATACTTTGTAGAGCAAACTTTTGCAGCCATCACAGCTCCAAGTCGCTTTGGATAAGTCTCTATGAGCTTGCCTCATCTTACCACTGGGATTTTTGCCCATTCCTCCTTGTAAAACTGCTCCAGCTCCTTCAAGTTGGATGGTTTGCGCTTGTCAACAGCAATCTTTAAGTCTGATCACAGATTTTCTATTGGATTGAGGTCTGGGCTTTGACTAGGCCATTCCAAAACATTTACATGTTTCCCCTTAAACCACTCAAGTGTTGCTTTAGCAGTATGTTTGGGGTCATTGTCCTACTGGAAGGTAAACCTCCATCCTAGCCTCAAATCACACAGAGTAGTACAGGTTTTGCTCAAGAATATCCCTGTATTTAGCACCATCCATCTTTCCCTCAACCAGTTTCCAAGTCCCAACTGCTGAAAAACATCCCCACAGCATGATGCTGCCACCACCATGTTTCACTGTGGGGATGGTGTTCATTGGGTGATGTGATGTCTTGGGTTTGTGCAAGACATAGCGTTTTCTTTGATGGCCAAAAAGTTCAATTTTAGTCTCATCAGACCAGAGCACCTTCCTCCATACATTTTGGGAGTCTCCCACATGCCTTTTCGCAAACTCAAAATGTGCCATTTTGTTTTTTGATGAAAGTAATAGCTTTCTTCTGGCCACTCTGCCATAAACCCCAACTCTATTGAGTGTATGGTTTATTGTTGTCCTATGTACAAATACTCCAGTCTCTGCTGTGGAACTCTGCAGCTCCTCCAGGGTCACCTTAGGTCTCTGTGCTGCCTCTCTGATTAATGCGATTAATGCCCTCCTTGCCCGGTCCATGAGTTTTGGTGTGCGGCCGTCTCTTGGCAGGTTTGCTGTTTTGCCATGTTCTTTCCATTTGGTTATGATAGAGTTGATGGTGCTCCTAGGGATCATCAAAGATTTGGATATTTTTTTTTATAACCTAACCCTGACTTGTACTTCTCAACAACATTGTCCCTTACTTGTTTGGGGAGTTCCTTGGTCTTCATGGCAGTGTTTGGTTAGTGGTGCCTCTTGCTTAGGTGTTGCAGCCTCTGGGGCCTTTCAAAAGGTTTGTATATGTAATGACAGATCATGTGACACTTAGATTGCACACAGGTGGACATCATTTCACTAATTATGTGACTTCTGAAGGTAATGGTTGCACCAGAGCTTTTTATGGGCTTCATAACAAAGGGGTTCAATACATACGCACATGCCAATTATCAGTGTTTTATTTCTGAAAAATATTTTTATGTATATATTTTTCTAATTTTACTTCACCAACTTAGACTATTGTGTTCTGATCCATCACATATAATTCAGATTAAAAAAACATTGAACTAAAGGCTGTAATGTAATAAAATAGGTAAAAAGCCAAGGGGGTGAATACTTTTGCAAGGCACTGTATTTAGAATAATTAATTGTCATAGTACACATGGTAGCTCGCAAGAACCTTCTTATTACTTAGCACCAGAGAAGTGTTTTAAGGTTGCTTTTATGGTATCCTCACCAAAGTCAGGAATGACGCTTTCAGCCTCTCTAGCCATTAATGCTTGTCGATGAGTCATACGGTGTTGCACAAATAAATCTCCAAAGCTTCTTCTACACACTTTCACATTTTGCTAGCACTACAGATGCACCATCTGATGTAAAGCCAACAATTTTTTAGGTAGGATATTGATTTTGCTCTTTCTCCAAGCAATCTATGATGGCTGCAGTTAGGTTTTCAGCATTGCAACGTTCAGGGCCGTCTTTTATATTGATTGGACCCTGGGCAAAAATTTTCTTGCCCCCCACCCCCATTTAATTTCACTCTCCACCTGCTCTGAGACATACAATAAATAGCAGCTAGACTTAAAATCAGTTTACTATATCAGATTAGGCAGCAATTGAGATTGGTTGCCAGCGGTTACAGCATATCATTACTGCTTACTGACTGGATGCTAGAGGTTACAGCACATATTATGGCTCACTGATTAGTTGCTAGAGGTTACAGCAAATGATTTCTGCTTGTTAATTGGTTCCTAGAGATACTGTACAGTATTACTGCTCACTGATTGGTTGCTAGAGGTTACAGCACATCATTTCCTCACTGCAGGGGGGCATGATATACATATGAATGCTGCCTTTCTTTACATATCAATGCCGCCGGCTGCAACCATTTACTTATGAATGCTACCACTATTTACATATGAATGCCAGTTATTTACATGTAAACACAGGGTCTGCAGATGAGTCATCTGTACACAACAATAAGGCAGAGCTCTGCAGCATTAGTACCAGCACTTCACACTGAGATATTGGGACACAGCACAGGACTAAAACTTCAAAGAACAAGGGAATTTAAACTGGGATAGATGGCAAATGTGAGGCAGCTGCTTTGGGCCCCACAATAATGACAGGGCCCAGGGCAGCTGCCCCTTTTGCCCTGCCTTAAAGATGGCCCTGGCAACGTTCTGATATCTCAATTAAGCTTAAAAAAATCAGAACAAATCTCATATTTATCAGTATCTACATGAGGTGGTAAATAATCAGTTGACTTTTATTGCTACGGTCAGTATTTTTATCACATATTAAATTAATGAAAAGGGCCTTTTTTACTGCTTTAATTGTCTCACTAAACATATAGTCGCCTATGTGTTCAGTATTTCTTGCTACTGTTCTGGCACTACAGTGTAGGTGTTGAAACGGTATAGAATTTGGATCAATTTTGACTGCAATTTCTTTAAAAATAACACCAGCAGTAAATGGTAGTTTGGCTTTAGCCAAACAAAAGCCCATATTGATGTCATTCTGTTCCTCTTTGGCATCTCTTTTAAAAAAATTAAGTTTTTTTTACTTCTGTGACTCTCTTTGATTTTGACTCCTGAACAAATTTTGTTTTTGTAAATGGGTCATATTAAGTTTTAGACATGTTTCTACACCATTCTTCAAATATAATATTTATTGAAATCCACAACGGGCGAACATAGGTCATTACATCTATTTCGTAAAATTATTAAAAACAGCAGATAAAGAGCTGACATGTATATCAAACATTAGTTTAACCTGTATATAAAGTCCAGAACAGACATCAATGAAAGATGGCAGTAAAGATTCAAAGTAGATATCTATTAATTTCACTCATCAGTTGTTCGTTAGAAATGATAAAAGGTGGATCCTGAGGTAAGATCCGTGGTCGCCCTTACTCATTTTCCATTTTCAACAATGAAAGAAGGTGGAAAGAAGAGAAGAAAGAATAAAAAGCGAGAAGGTAAGATGAGAGGAGATAAAGATAAGAAAGGGAGGAGAGAAAAATACGGATGGAAGGAGGGGGGGTGGGGTGGAGGGGGAGCTGAGTGTCTTTGGTTTAGGACATCCAAGGTGTCTGGTTAAAAGAATGTATGCGTTATATCATGAAAAGGGCCATTCCCTCTGCAGAAAAGACAAATTGATTCCAACTTCCCCAAGTTTTATGCCGCGTACACACGGTCGGACTTTTCGTCTACAAAAGTCCGACGGACGCCGACGGACCAAAGCTGGCTGACAATCCGATCGTGTGTGGGCTTCCCCGGACTTTCAGCTGACTTTTTCAGCCGCAAATCTGACGGACTTTAGATTTGAAACATGCTTCAAATCTTTACGTCGTAACTACGCCGGACCCAGAAATCCGCTCGTCTGTATGGTAGTCCGACGGACAAAAACCCACGCTAGGGCAGCTATTGGCTACTGGCTATCAACGTCCTTATTTTAGTCTGGTGTACGTCATCACGTACGAATCCGTCGGACTTTTGTGTGATCGTATGTAGGCAAGTCCTTTCGTTAGAAAGTCTGCCGCAAGTCCGCCAAAAGTCCGCCAAAAGTCAGTCGAAAGTCTGTCGGACGGGCTGTCGGACTTTTGTAGCCGAAAAGTCCAACCGTGTGTACGCGGCATTAGAGTATTTTTCTTGTTTGTGCTGGGCATTAAGTACTAGATCCTCCATTCTATTAATATCTTCCACCTTACGAAGCCAGTCAGTCACAGTTGGCAGTAGTTGTTTCTTCCAATGGAGTGGGATACAAGACTTTGCAGCGTTCAAAAGGTGTCGTACAATAGATTTCTTATACAGTTTGGCAGAAATACTAAAATACTAGAGACATGTAGTCATAAAAAGGCCAGATCACCAGGAATCTTATATTCTGTGAATTTTTGGGTCATGTCCCTGACTGTTGCCCAAAAATGGGTTCATTTAGGACATGACTAAAATATGTGGAGCAGCGTTCCCCTGTCCCCCTAGCATCTCCAGCAATGGTCAGTAGTGGCGGAGTTGTACGCATGTAAGTGGTGGGGGGTGAGATACCACAATGTTAAAAGTTTGTAATCGATCTCTAGAATTTTCGTACAGACCGATGATTTTAACGTGAATCTGAGGATGTGTTGTAGCTGGGCAGATGTAAATTTACGGTGTAGCTCCTTCTCTCATTTGTCCATGAACGGAAGGTGTGGTTGTGCAGCCGGGCAGTTCAATAGGGAATACGTTTTGGAATGAACCTGTGTAAGGGTGCCTTCTTCCGAACAATAGTCTTCAAATGTCGTCAGGGGATGGCCAAAGCCCTGTGAAGCAGGTAAGGTATTGAGGAAATGTCGCAATTGAAGTGCTGTCCAAAAGGGCAGTTTAAAGGGGCCCGTGTCGTCCATCAACTCCTCTACGGAAGGCCATCTATCTCCCATTAGAAAATGGGATGCCTGAATCCTGTCCAATTGTTGGAAGGTCAGAAGCATATGGGAGTTGAAACCAGGAGAGAATCGTAGATTTCCCATAATGGGGAGCAGCTGGGAATCTGGTGAGGAGAGGGAGTTCTGCCCACAAACCTGCGATTCTATGTGGAGTGTCGTGCCCATTAAAGGGTGCAACTTCAGCAAAGGGTTTAGGTGGTCATAGCACCACAAAGCTCTCGCCAGCGGGATGTTAGTTTGGGCTTTCTCTATATGTGCCCATAATTTAGCACCGCGGTGACGGCAACAATCAACAAATCTGAATTTCGGAGATTCAGGTGAATTTTGTTTCGTTATTCGAAGCATTCAGTAAACTTCGTATACTGTAATTCAGGTATTAATGGGAAGAAGATTTGCCTTCCAACATAACAATAACCCAAAGCACACAGCAAAAATGACCACACAGTGGTTGAAGGAGAAAAAGGTGAATGTCCTTGCATGGCCTAGACAGAGCCCAGACTTTAACCCCATTGAAAATCTGTGGAATGACTTGAAGACTGCATTCCACAAATGGTTACCATCAATTTTAACTGAACTTGAGCAGTTCTGCAAAGAAGAGTGGGCAAATACTTCAAAGTCTAGATGTGCAAAGTTAGTAGAGACATACCCCAACAGATTAATTGCTGTAAATAAAGCAAATGGTATTTCAGGGAGTGATCTTTTCCAACTCAGTGATTCTGATTTTGATTTTTTTTTTTCTGATATATTGGAGTTATATCTTTCACTTGGATGTTATAACTTGGACTGAATAAATATAGCTGTATAAAACAAAAACTGCCTGTGTTAATTTCAGGCTGCAAAGCAACAAAATGTGATTATTTTAAAGGGGGGTGATTCTTTTGTATACCCACTATATGAATGCAAGTTAGAGACTTTAGATTGTAAGAATGTGTAAATTGACAGCGCTATATACTATAAGTACCTGTAATAAATGTATTTGGTGTTAGACATGTGCATGACGAAAAAAATTTGTTTCGTTTCGATTGGTTAATCTAGTAACTTAGTTTAGTTAAATTCGGTTGATTAGTTGAATTCATATTCGGAATTCGTTTTATGTATTTTTTTTCGATTCGCATGTGGCAAAGTGAACAAACAAAAGAAAAATCTTCATCAAATGATTACAATTACTCTATAAATCTTTGGCTTAACTAAAACAGCATTATTTCGAAAATGATACTCTAATAACACACACAGTCTTTAAATTTAGAAACATGTTTACAGTTCGAATTCAACTGGAATTCGATGTAAAATTCAATTTGAATTTCAATTCGAATTTCGGAAATTCGAACAATTTTGTTTAGTTGTTCAGAGCATTCACTAAACTTTGTTTATACTGTAATTCAGGTATTCGGATATATCCGAATTCCAGAATAATAAAAAATTTGTCTGAATATTTATTTGGAATGAAATGAACTGCACATGTCTAGTTGGTGTTTAGGCTCTCCATCCTAGGGAAGTATGGCACCACTGGCAGTGGACCTCCTGGGGGTTTGTGAGTGTGTCTCCCCTGTGGGGAAGGAAAGTTCTTGGTCTTGTGTGAGAAGTAAACTGCCTTGAGAAAAAGTGCCACTGTTATTGCTTCCATTTGGGTATCATATGACTGATGTTTGTTAAAAGAACGTGATGTTGATTCCATTGAAGAGAAGAAATACAGTAATGCCGCATACACATGGTCAGACTACAAAAGCCTGACAGCCCGTCCGACAGACTTTCGACAGACTTTCAACGGACTTTTGGCGGACTTGCGACGGACTTTCTAACGAACGGACTTAACTACATACGCTCACACAAAAGTCTGACGGATTCGTACGTGATAACGTACACCGGACTAAAATAAGGAAGTTGATAGCCAGTAGCCAATAGCTGCCCTAGCGTCGGTTTTTGTCTGTCGGACTAGCATACAGACGAGCGGAGTTCTGGGTCCGGCGGAGTTACGTCGTAAAGATTTGAAGCAAGTTCCAAATCTAAAGTCCGTCAGATTTGCAACTGGAAAAGTCCGCTAAAGGTCCGGTGGAGCCCACACACGATCGGATTGTCCGCCAGATTCGGTCCATTGGCGTCCGTCGGACCAGTCCAGTCGAAAAGTCCGACCGTGTGTACGCGGCATAAGGCTGGATTCACCCTATGCATTTTTTGTGCTCTTTGCATTTTGCAGATTTGCACTACAGTCCATTTAACATGGTTTCCTATGGAACACGTTCTGTAGTGCAAATCTGCAAAATGCAAAAAGCACTAAAAATGCATAGGTGTGATTCCAGCCTAAGGGCCTGTGTTGATTGATTTTTTTTTTATTTCAAGCAGGTTTTGCATTTTCATACAAGCCTTTTTTTTTTTTTCTTTTTAGAAATCTTTTTATTTGAATTTTCGATGATGATACAAGAGAAAAAATACACAGTAGTAGGCGGTGGTGCCTATGCAGGGGTGCGCCAACCTGTGTAAGAAATAGAAAATACAGGCACCAAATGCCTGGAAAAAAAAAAAAATCAAACTAAACCACTTAAAGTGAAGTTCCACCCAAAAATGGAACTTCTGCTTTAAGTACTGGTGACCCCCTGACATGCCACATTTGGCATTTCTTTTTTTTGGCTGAGGAGCAGGTACCCTGTTTTTACAGGCACCCAGCTCTCACTTCCTCCCCTGGCACCACGGTGCCGGAACCCAGAAGGAAGATCAACTCTGCCCCCTCCCTCCCTGCAATCTTCTGTGACGTGTCCCAGAAGATTGCCCGTCCATTCACATTGCGCAGCTCAGCTCGCGCATGTGCAGTGCGCACCTGGCTGTGAAGCCACAGTCTTGCGCCCACATTTAGAATGCCGGCGCCTCGGAGAGGAGGGGGAGAGGAGCGAGGCTTCCTGCACCCGCATCGCTGGACCATGGGACACAATTACACTTTTTGTAGCTGCTGACTTTTAAATGGGTGGAACTCCACTTTAACAAATACAGCTTGTGTGAATATGTGGCTCGTACTAAGAAAAAAAACAAAAACAGATAAACTCTATACTAGGGGTCTCTAAACTTTCTAAGCAAAGAGCCAGTTTACTGTCCTTCAGACTTTAGGGGGGCCGGACTGGGCCCAGTGGGAGTAAACAATGTCCCATCTTTGCTATTAGGAGGAGAAACAGTTGGTGTCAGTGGGAGGAATAGTGCACCATTGTTGATGTCAATGGTAGGAATAGTGCCCCATCTTTGGTGGCAGTGGGAGTTATACTGCCCCATCATTGGTGGCAGTGGGAAGAATAGTGCCCCATTGTTGGTGTCAGTATAAGGAATAGTGCCCTATTGTTGGTGTCAGTGGGAGGAATCGTACCCCAGGGGTCAGATAAAGGCAAGCAAAGGGCCACATCTGGCCCCATGGCCGCAGTTTGGGGACCACTGCTTTATACCATAATCTTTTAATAGCTCATGCACCAGACAGAGATGGAGCTTTCACACCAGGTTAGGTATCTAAACATCAGGAAGCAATCAAACAACATCATAGTGAGTCAGGCATTGAAGCACATACTTTTTTCATACAAGTTTTTGGGCTTGTTCTTCTGTTCCTCCTCATTACCTGTATTATTTGTTAAGCGCTGTGCAAACTGTTGGTGCTGTATAAATCCTGTATAATAATCATTTTTCTTCTCTACCACGGATCACTTTTCAGAAGTTGTTTCGTGGTTATTGAGGAGGTGATTTGTTGCCTCACCACCTGCTTTATTCTTAAAATGGTTAAACCATCATGCCACAACATTATACATTGCACATGGTCATGGCCGCTGATAAGGGGGTACAGTGAGCCCTCCTGTACCGGACCCATTAGTTTAACAGGGAGGCCCTGGCACCTGACAAGCAGGAGGGCCGATTGTACTGCCTTATTACTGAAACCAATCCCACTGTGGCTCTGCCTGCAGTACAGCCAGCCTCTCCTCCTCTTGGCTTTTAATTGCAGCAGGGAGCCACAGGATGAGTGATTCCAGTATCTGTGTCCCCTTCCATCATTCCAATTCTCCTTGGAACCGTAGGGGTAGCCAAGTCCCTCAAGCAACTGTCCTATGTGTGCTATCTGACTCCAGAGGTGAGTGAGCTGGGGTGGGGATGGCTGAGATTGGACCTTATCTAGTGCCACCATCCCTCTCCCTCCCGAGTCATAGAGCCCTGTGTGGCTGCATACCTTACATACCAGCTTTCTACATTCTGCCTGGGTCATCATTACACTGCTGGGCCAGCTAGCTGTGTGCCTGCTATCCTACCAGGCAGCTACCCCTCCCTGTACCCTGCCACTGTGTGCCTGTTATCTTACTAACTACCGGATCCTTGTACCCTGCCACTGTGTGCCTGCTACCCTACCAGTTACCTTCTCCCTGTATTCTGTCCCTGTGTGACTGCTACCCTACAAACTACCCCCTCCTTTCACCCTGCCACTGTGGCCTGCTATCCTACCAGTTACCCACTCTCTGTACTCTGCCACTGTGTGCCTGCTATCCTACCAACTACCCCCTCCTTCTACCGTGCCACTGTGTCCTGCTATACCACCAGATACCCACTCCCTGTACTCTGCCACTGTGTGCCTTCTATCCTACCAACTACCCCCTTCTTGTACCCTGCCACTGTGTCCTGCTATCCTACCAGTTACCCACTCCCTGTGCTCTGCCACTGTGTGTCTGCTGTCCTACCAACTACCCCCTCCTTGTACCCTGCCACTGTGTCCTGCTATACCACCAGATACCCACTCCCTGTACTCTGCCACTGTGTGCCTTCTATCCTACCAACTACCCCCTTCTTGTACCCTGCCACTGTGTCCTGCTATCCTACCAGTTACCCACTCCCTGTGCTCTGCCACTGCGTGTCTGCTGTCCTACCAACTACCCCCTCCTTGTACCCTGCCACTGTGTGCCTACTATCCTACCAGCTACCAACTCCCTATATTCTGCCCCTGTGTGACTTCTATCCAGGGCTGGCCCAAGCCTGGGTCCAAGAATGAAATGCTGCCCCCCCCCCCCAAAAAAAAATCACACCCACCAAAATGCCCCCACATCCATTATTTTATATCATGATAATTAAAACTAAAATTAAATTTATCAGGAAGTCAGATTTACATGCAACAGCACCTTGTATATATGCAAAATTATATGACATACCATTATGTTCAATTCCAAGGGGTGGGCTAGGGCAGTATAGGGGCAGGCTAGGGTAGTATATATACAGACTAGGGTAGTATATAGACAGGCTGGGGTAGTATATAGACAGGTTAGGGTAGTATAGGGGCAGGCTAGGATAATATAGGGGCAGGCTAGGGTAATATATAGACAGGCTAGGGTAGTATATGCGCAGGCTAGAGTAGTATAGGGGCAGGCTAATGTAGTATATGGATAGGCTAGGGTAGTAAATGGACAGGCTAGGGTAGTAAATGGACAGGCTAGGGTAGTATATGGACAAGCTAGGGTAGTATATGGGCAGGCCAGGGTAGTATATAGACAGGTTAGGGTAGAATATAGACAGGCTAGGGTAGTATACAGACAGGCTAGTGTAGAATATAGACAGGCAAGGGTAGTATATAGACAGGCTAGGGTAGAATATAGACAGGCTAGGGCAGTATAGGGGCAGGCTAGGATAGTATATAGACAGGCTAGGGTAGTATATAGACAGGCTAGGGCAGTATAGGGGTGGGCTAGGATAGTATAATGGCAAGCTAGGGCTGTATAGTGATTTTTGAGCATGACAGGTTATGCAACATTTGGCCATCCAGCAGATCAGTAGCCACTACTAGAAAAAATGATGGACACCCTTTGTGTCCTGTCACACAGAACTTCAGTTCCTAGCCTCACGCATGCATCAGAGCAGAAGAAGGCGGGCCGGGCATGAGGCTGGCTGCACCCCCTCTTCCAGTTCCACCCAATAGAAATGCAAGCCTCACAAGCTGTGTCCGAACATCGGCTGCTGGCGGAGCCGGTGGGGAAGGGATCTTTCATTTCTCTCTGTCTCCTGTGGGTACCCCACCCCTGGCAGCACACACACCTGAGCTCTTCATGTGTGCTCGGGTGTTTAACAACCGGTGTTAGACTGTGTGCGAGCAACTATGAGTATGCGTGTTGAGGGCAGCAGGGCAGATTTTTTTACAGGGCAGTGGAGCGACCGGGGGGCAGTTGTCACCCTGCCCCCGACCCAGTCTGCCCCTGGATGACACACAAAACTGCTGGAACATAAATCTTGCGCATCAATTTGCCGCCCCTCTCAAAGTGCCGCCTAGGTCCAATGGTCCCAGCGTGACCCATGGTAGGGCCAGCTCTGCTGCTATCCCACCAACTACCCCCTCCTTTTACCCTGCCACTGTGTTCTGCTATCCTACCAGCTATCCATTCCCTTTACTCTGCCCCTGTGTGACTGCTATCCTACCAACTACCCCCTCCATGTACCCTGCCACTGTGTTCCTGCTATCCTGTGTGCCTGCTATCCTACCCCTGGATGGCGTAATTCTATTACAAAACGCGTAGGGTGGAGCAGGACGACGCGCTGACGTCGCCTCCAGTCACTGCTCTCACTTCCAGTAGGACAAGTCTGTCCGAGTGTGTTCGCCCGACACATCGGACTAATGGGCTTATTTATGAAGCGACTTCTGTAAGTGTGTTTTTGTCTTTACTACCTAATAAATTTTAAAAGGTTTTACACTATCGGAGTTTCCCTATTTCTGTTACATGCCATGCATTCCATTTGAGCCGATCTATTTATTGTGATGATCTGAGGACCCAGCGGCAGACCAGCACGGGTGATATACTCAATGTCACAGATTTCATGCTTTTCATGATCCTCTGTAATGGGGGATCATGACTGTCTGGTAAGAAGTAACCCCTTCTATACCGGTGGTGGATCACATTTCTATGTCACATAGTGGTTGAAGACCGTCTCATGCGGACGATTTTGCTTTTTTTTTTTGGTTTTTCACGGGTGGATGATATTTGCTATCATTGATCACAGAGACTTATATATCAATTGATTTTGTGCAATTATACACATTCAAGCTTGTTTATCATTTAATTTTTTTGTTTTTTTTTGTTGTGATTATTGATTTTCAGGCAGTTTTATGTATTATTGATGTATGTTCACATATCAGCGCGATGTGTTTGTATATCCCTTACCTGTACCCTTTGCTCTTCTGAGAGCATTTGATAGGCAGTGAGAAGGCATTGTATCGGCTTCTCACCTTCTGCTTTACCCCCTTCAACCCCACTCTAGCGCATTTCAACCGCATGCAATGCACGCACTTGCAGTGCCATTCAATTAAAATAGTCACATTCAGCATGGGGTATAAATACTGCTAAGACTGCGAAGCAAAGCATGGCGGGCGTGGCATGTGTACACCTCCATGTACATCATGGGTTTTTATCACCAAGCCAACCTCACATGTGAACAAGCCTTAACCGCTTGCCGACTGCCTCACACAGATATACTGCGGCAGAAGGGCTCGTACAGGCAGAATCACGTACCTGTACGTTCCCCTTTAAGAGGTGGCCGGCGGGCGTGCGCGCGGCAATCTCCGTGAGTCGGGTCGCGGGTCCCGTGGACTCGATCGCCGTGGGGAGCAAGAACGGGGAGATGCTAATGTAAACAAGCATCTCTCCCCGTTCTGCCTAGTGACAGTGTCACTGATCTATGCTTCCTGTCCTCGGAGCAGAGACCAGTGACGTGTCACACACAGCCATGCCCCTCACGGTTAGAAACGCGCCCCTAGGACACACTTAACTCCTACACTGCCACCTAGTGGTTAACCCCTTCACTGCCAGTGTCATTTACACAGGAATCAGTGCATTTGTATAGCACTGATTGCTGTATAAATGACAATGGTCCCAAAAATGTGTCAAAAATGTCCGATGTGTCTGCCATAATGTCGCAGTCATGATAAAAATCGCTGATCGCCACCATTAAAAAAAAAAAAAATTATTAATAAAAATGTCATAAAACTATCCCCTAATTTGTAAACGTTATAACTTTTGTGCAAACCGATCAATAATCGCTTATTGCCATTTTTTTTACCAAAAATATGTAGAAGAATACGTATCGGCCTAAACTGAGGAAAAAAATAGTTTTTTTATATATTTTTGGGGGATATTTATTATAGCAAAAAGTAAAAAATAATGCGTTTTTTTTCAAAATTGACGCTCATTTTATGTTTATAGCGCAAAAAATAAAACTGCAGGGGTGATCAAATACCACCAAAAGAAAGCTCTATTTGTGGGAAAAAAAGGACGTCAGTTTTGTTTGGGAGCCACGTCGCACGACCGCGCAATTGTCAGTTAAAGCGACGCAGTGCCGAATCGCAAAAAGTGCTCTGGTCAGGAAGGGGGTAAATTCTTTCGGGGCTAAAGTGGTTAAGGAATCATTCACAAAGGTACTCTGGCCGTGTGAGTGATTTGTTCATGGGGCCAGAGCTGCCTGTTACCAGAGATGCAGCGGCTTTATGAACACAACCTCAGGTCATATTTTGACAGATGTGCAGGTATGGGTGAGTGGCCCTGAATGCACACTGTCTGTGTTTGGAGCCGTACACCTGCACCCACACGTGTGACCTGCGACTGTACAGCTGCTGTGTCCCCATAGCGTAACATAGGCTGCCTGCACACTGCTCCAGGTGGCTCCAGCAGACATCCCAACCTGCAAAAACGAATTTTAGGGAGTTGACAAACTCATTTCAGGGAGGTCGCGCTCCGCCATCAACGCCGGGGGTGTGGTTCAATAGAGTCTGAGATGACTTACATAGTGCAGAATGCAGTAATGTTAAATTATTTTTTACAATTTTGTTGTTTATTATTTTTTTTAATACATTTTTTACAATATTTTTTTCATAGTGCTTCTGGGGAATGGGGGGGGGGGGGGGGGTGTAAGTGGCAGTGGACAGTGTCAGTAGGGCAGTGGACAGTGTCAGTAGGGCAGTTGATGGTGTCAGAAGTGTTTTATTTTTACGTATTGATTTTTTTACAATTTAATTTGTTTTTAATTTTCTTCACAATGATTTTTGAGGGGAGAGGGTTGGAGCAGTGGGCAGTGTTGGTAGGGCGGGGGGGGGGGGGTGATAACAACAGTATTTTTATTTATTTATTTTTTATTTTTTTACAATTTAATTTTTTAATATCTATTGTATTTTTTTTTTATCAGCCCTATTGGTGGCCCCTGACATGTCCCCTTTGAGACAGAGAAAAGGACTAAGGACACAGATTCCCCAGTCCCTTTCTCGGAACTGAAGATGAATGGACAGGAGACAGAGGCTCCCGTTCATTCATAAACTGAAGCAGAGTAAACACAGTTTACAGACAGTTTACACACAGTTTTCACAGGAGCGATCAGTAGCAATCACTCACTATGTCCAATTTAGAAAAGGAAGAGGCCGGTAAATTACATATTTACCTGTCCCTTCCTCCGCTATCCAGCCTGACAGTCTCCCCCGCAGCAGGTGGGAGAGGAGAGGAGGAAAGCTGGCTGCTGGGGATGAGGGGGGCGGAGGAGGAGGACATGGGGCTGGAGGAGCGGCCAGAGGAGCACACAGGAAACAGCCGGGGATGATCGGTGCGGCGGGAGGGACAGCTGTGAACACTGATATCCCTGTATAGATTTTTAGCCAAAACCTGCGGGATAGAGAGAAGCAGCTGTTGGCTAAAAAGCTATACAGGGAGATCAGTGTTCACAGCTATCCCTCCCGCAGCACCAATCATTCCCTGCTGTGAACCAGGGGATCATCCAGGATCAGCCCTGCAACCGGGATATTACAAGTGCCTCGCGGGTGTCCGGAAGCCGCAGCCAAAATGCAGGAGACTCCCACACCTCGCGGGAGACTTGGGATCTCCCAAGACCTTAATATTAACCTGATTCAGTTTTATCTTTTAGATTTAGCAGAAATTGTGTAAGTTATGTTGTGTTTGTATCCGCTAATAATGATTTTAGTGTATTTTTAGTCAAAATATTATTTTGATAGGTTTAGGGAAAGGAGAGACATGCGCACAGGTTGTGTCAGGTGTGCCTGGGCACACCCTAATCACCCTATGTGCCACAGATTCCCCCTGCTGCACCCCCACTCCATGTTACTGCCGCCAGCAGCTCTTCTGGCTTCCCTTCTCTCCTCTCCCGCCAGCTGCTGCTGAAGGCATAAAGGGGGATGTTTCAGGATGGAGAGTGGAGAAAGGGGTCGGTAAATATGTAATTTACCTTCCCCTTCCTTTTCTGAATGAACACAGTGAATGATCCGTACAGATCACTCACTGTGTCCATTCATCACTGAACCTTAATAAACTGTGTTTTTGAATGAACAGGAGAATCTCTGTCCCTGGTTCCTTTCTCTGTCTCAAAAGTGAGACATCAGGGGTCTGTTTAGACCCCTGATATTCACCAAAGCCCCCCTATGGGACTCCTAAAAAAATTGTAAAAAAATAAAATAAATAATAATATTTTGAAAAATAATTAAAAAATAAAATTGCAAAAAAAAAAGAAGAAAATAATAAAAATAAAAAAGTACTGTGATGCCATCCACTGCCCTACTGTCATCAATCTCTGCCCTACTGACACCGTCCACTTCTCTACTTACACCGTCCTCTGCCCCACTGACACCATCTACTGCCCCACTGACACCATCCACTGCCCTACTGACACCAACCTCTACCCCACCGACAAGTCCACTACTGTCCTACTGACACCATCCTCTGCCCTACTGACACCATCCTTATTTTAATACATTTTAAAATGTTTGTTTACTATTATTTATAAGAGAGTGCAGTCTACTTGCAACATATCTAGCTTTAGCCCCAGTCATGCAATGTTCAATGCATGCTCTGCCTGTGCCACACAGCCTTTGCAAAAAAAACCTCTGGCCCCAATTATTCCTTTGAGATAGCTGTACCCATTGTGGCCTTCAGTGGTCCTGTGGAATATGGCCATCCCAATACCCCTGGTAGCATTGTTTTATCACTTAACATGAAAATTTTTCAGGAACCCAGATAACAAGGATAACTTGCCACAAATTTGTGGCAGTGCTGAATTGTAAGTCTGTTAACTTGCTGCACATTTTCACTGGCAAGTTGTACACTTGCAGAGCCCTTAAAACACAAGTTCTAGTTGACAGTTTTCCAATTTGTAGCAAATTTCAAAGTCTCTAGCAAGAACAAAGTTGCAGTGGTGAGTCTACAGCAAGAGCTCTGCATGTCTACAGCAAGAAAAATCTGCCACAGTGACCCCTGTGGTGGGATGACTAACTAACTGAACCAGAACTTGCAGAAGACTTGCAGAATGTTTGCAAAGAAGGTTGATCTGGAGTTATGCAATGCGGACTTGCTGCAATTGTGCAACAAACTTGTGAAGCCTGGCAAGTCTAGCAATAGCTTAGCAAGTCATTTTCAAACTTGCAGCACAATTGCTTGCTATCTGGGAACGGTGCAACGTTTGGCAGTCTGGGCAGCAGGAAAGGTGAGTATAGTCTTCTTTTACAGGTATGGATTTAAAAACTTTAGTATGGCGCAGTGTTGCTTTAAGATGTACTAAACATTTCCTTATCCTGTATGTCCACATGTGGTATTATCTTGCATTTTTTTTATCTAGGTTGTTCAGAATTCCACTTTAACATGTTCCTTCTCCTATTACCGACTAACCTGGCACAACGCTCTACTGCTACCATTTAATATAGGATAATGAAGTTTAACCACTTGCCGACCAGCGGCTATCATTATACTGCGGCACATTGACTCGCTCCCGCAAATTGCCGTAGGTGTACAACGGCTCCTTTAAGAGCCATAGCAGGCACGCGCGCATGCCTGCTGCACTGCGGGGGACGCAATGCGTGTGGCTGGTGGTCACGATGTCCGCTGCCCACCCGTGATCGCGGGAGAGAGAGCCAGAATGGGGATCTGTCAATGTAAACAGACAGATCCCCGTTCTGACAGGGGAGAAGAGAGAGATCTGCTGTTCCTAGTGATTAGGAACAGCAATCTCTCTCCTCCTCCAGTCAGTCCCATCCCCCCACAGTTAGAAACACCTCCCAGGAAACACATTTAACCCCTTGATCGCCCCCTAGTGTTAACCCCTTCCCTGCCAGTGACATTTACACAGTAATCTGCAATTTTTTTAGCACTGATCCCTGTATAAATGTCAGTGGTCCCAAAAAAGTGTCAAAGGTGTCCGATCTGTCCGCCGCAAAGTCGCAGTCAAGCTAAAAATTGCAGATCGCCGCCATTACTAGTAAAAAAAATAATAATAAACATGCCATAAATCTATCCCCTATTTTGTAGACTGTTAACTTTTGCGCAAACCAATCAATATACGCTTATTGCGATTTTTTTTTATTTTTTTACTAAAAATATGTAGAAGAATACATATTGGCCTAAACAGCTGAAGAAATGTTTTCTTTTTTTGGATATTTACAAAATATAGTTTTTTTCAAAATTGTCGCTCTTTTTTTAAATTTTATAACGGCAAAAAATAAAAACTGCAGAGGTGATCAAACACAACTCCGGCTCACAGGGCTCTCAGCCACGGAACAGGGGACATAAACCGCCATAATTAGCACAGAAAAGAAGCACCCCCTTCACATAAGATCCTGTGCAAGCCAGAAGTCACTTACTCACTATCTCTTGAGACAGGAGCATGGCGAAAGATTTTGATTGGGTACAGCTTTACACAACCGCGCAATTGTCAGTTAAAGCGACGCAGTGCCGTATCGCAAAAAAATGGCCTGGTCATTAAGGGGGTAAATACTTCCGGGCTGTAAGTGGTTAATAATAAAAGTAAGAGCACTTCATGTGACAGCGCGGGTCCTTTAAAACAATAGACAATTGGATTTCAATTGTTCACATTACATGCATCTATAGGACCAAAAGGACATCTATGCCTTCTCGATACGTGTCTTTATTCTGCAGCCATGGAAACCTGGAATCTTGTGAGTCATGCTCATGTGATGGAGGCAGATTAGATGATAGCTGAAGCATTGTTTAGGGGGTCCAGGGCTGAAGAAAGCCTATGGAGATCTCTATATCAGATGGTTTGTTTATTTGGATGGATTTAATCACCTGTATGTCTCCATAGAGTTAAATGCCAGCTTTGCTGCCCACGTTCCAAGGCATTATATATCTCTTCATATATTGCCGGTGGGTGGAAGCACATAGAGTGCTCTCTTTGTACCACTGCCATCATAATGACAGACCTGGTAAACAGTGTGAGTCATACAAGTGTGTTATTGGCAGGAAGTTTATTTGCAGTTCTGATTGAGGAGACTCTCACCCTTTCATAACCAGATTTTTCTTTTTTTTAACTTAGATGCAAAAACCAAATTTAGTAGCCCTGGTATGCGTCAATTACCTGGACAATAGCTCCATGCCCAATTTTCCTGATTGACAGCTAATTGGAGGACTAGGAACACACACAGTTACACATTTCCAGCTCTCTGCTGCAAGGTTAAAGTGACATTAAAGGCGCTTTTTTTTTTTTTTAATAACAAACATGTCATACTTACCTGCTCTTTGCACAGAGCAGCCCCGATCCTCCTCTTCTTGAGTTCTCCCCCCCCCCCCCGCCAGCACTCTTGGCCCCTCCCTCCTGCCCAGAGCCCCCAGAGCAAGCAGCTTGCGATGGGGGCACCCAGGCAGGGCTCGTTCTTGAGCCGCGGCTCTGCGTGTCCATTCGCACACAGAGCTGCGACTCGTTCCCACCCCCGCTCTCTCTCTTCATTGGCTCGCTGGCTGTGATTGCCGAGCCGAGGCTCTCGTGCACATGGCTGGATCGCGATTGGGTTCAGGTAAGTTTTAGGGTGGGCTACTGCACAAAGAAGTTTTTCACTTCAACAGAGCTTTTTTTCTCACTAAATAGGTGCAGGAACTCAACCATGATACCCCCCCAACCCCCCCCCCCCCTCCCCGACATACACACCCTCCAAACTGCATTAAATAGTGGGTGTGGCCAAATTTCACTAACAGTGGAAGCATGAAATACCAGGACTACATTAAATACAGTTCAAAGTTCAGGGGTGCACTACACACAGAATGCAGAGTTCAGACTTCTTCCACAGCTGCTTACCTCTGCATCTCCTATTCAGATCTAATTTTCACCCAACCTCCTGTCCACTGCCCCCATCTTCTCCGTCCCTCCTTAAAAGCTCCACCATCTTCTACATGTCTTACTTGTGTTATTGTATTAAGCTAAAGAACCCAGCTGGATCCAGAATCCCCCCACACACTGTACGTGGCTCTGCCTCTCTCACTTGCAGGGAGATCATCCAGTAGGGGTATCGGGATCTGCACTGCACACCGGTCGCCTGCATCTCCCTTGTCCCCATCCTGCACTGAGTGAGAGCTGCTCAACAGATCAGATCTGTGGGAGCCGTTGGGAGACAAGCTGTCACTTGTAAACAAAGAAGCTGGACTTCTGTGTTTACACTTGATAGTGGTGAGCAGAGGGCCTGAGCCAGAGGTGGTGGAACTGAGTTCCACCAAGTTCCAGCTGAAAAAAAGCCTTCATGCTTAGGATACATGAAGGTAAAAAACCTTGAGCCTTTACAACCACTTTGATTAACATTTGCACTGCATTTTGCATTTGGGCTCAAGCCCCGTACACACGATCTGAAAATCGTACGAAAAATGCCGCATTCGAATCGATTGTAAGATAATCGGATCGTTAGGACAGTTCATCCGATATTATTCTATCGGACATGCAGGAATATTTTTTTCGTACGATGCCAGATCGTACGATTTTCATTTAAGCAGTACAGCTGTCGTTCGAAAATGCAATACAAATGCATTACAACACATGATATCACTTCCGAATTTTCATTCTGTCGTACGAGAATATTCATGACTTTAGTAAACTCATCAGATTCGACGTGAGATTAGCATGCAAAAGAAAAATGGACGATCATTCATTCGATAATCGGATCGCGTGTATGGGGCATTAGAGGCCTCATTCACGCGGGCACTGAAGCCCTTACACCTTTTGTTTTTTGTGACAGGAGCCGCCAGGTGCTGCATGCACCTTTGGGTAGGTATCGGCTGTACAGACACAGCCGCTTGTCATAATGTGACAGACATGCGAGTGTGGATGCATACCTCCCAACTTTTTGAGATGGGAATGAGGGACACCTATCAGTAAAAGTACGCAGGCATAGGACACACCCCCTGCCACACCTCCTTAAGGGAGAATTGTACAAAAAAAACAAGATTGGTTAAACCAAGTGCTTTTTTACCACTACTATTCTAAGGGCTTTTGGAATTTACAAATGCAGCAATTTATGCTGTGTACACACGGGCGGCTTTTTGATCGGACTGGTCCGACGGACCATCCGATCATGTGTGGGCTTCATTGGACCTTCAGCAGACTTTCCAGTCGAAAATCTGACGGACTTTAGATTTGGAACATGCTTCAAATCTTTACGTCGTAACTCCGACGGACCCAGAAATCCGCTCGTCTGTATGCTAGTCCGACAGACAAAAAACGACGCTAGGGCAGCTATTGGCTATAAACTTCCTTATTTTAGTCCAGTGTACGTCATCACGTACGAATCCGTCGGACTTTCTTGTGATCGTGTGTAGGCAAGTCCGTTCGTTAAAAAGTCCGTCGGAAGTCCGTCAAAAGTCTGTCAAAAGTCTGTCAAAAGTCCGTCGGAAAGTCCGTCGGAAAGTCCGTCGGACCAGTCCGGTCAAAAAGTCCGACCGTGTGTGCGCTGCATTAGAAATCAGATGATAGGTTTAGCGCTGGGAAACACTTTTTGATAGATACAAGGTGCATTTTATATACAACTATATAGATTAGACCAAAATGAGGGACTAATGAGGAGGAATGAGGGACAGAGGGACATTGCTCCAAATCAGGGACAGTCCCTCGAAATCAGGGACAGTTGGGACCTATGTGATGAGCTACCCTAAACGCACACTCTGCTGTCAGGACTGCGCACCCTGACCTGCATGCCTGCCAAATCAGAATCAGTGTCTTTGTGCATGCAGTGCCTGTGTCCCCATAGACTTACATGGCCCGCACACAGTACCTGGAGTCTCCAGGTGCATAAACAAACAACCAATTCACAATGTACAGGCCTCAGCGCTTGTGTGAATGAGGCCTTAAAGTCGTACTAAAGTTGATCACCTGTCTAACTAAAAACTAAATATCACAAAATGTAACCAATAAGGCTTGGTTCACACCTATGGGTGTGTTTGCGCATGCACGTTGCCTGTAGGGCTGCCCTGCCCATGAAAAACACAGGGAAAAATGCCCACGACCCTTTTTTTCATTTCTATGGGCTGCCCTACCTGTGAGAAATGGGGGTAAATATTGTAAGTCCTTGACCATTACTTAAAAACTGTGCGCTGCATCGAACTGGATGGTGCTGCAGCACCATGCAGTTTTGCACACACAAAATGTGCGCAGGTGCCAATGCATGGGGGCACCATTAGGAATCAATGACATAACTGCGCGTCTGCTAAAGAGCAGTGTGTTTTTCTCTGTGTCAGGAACACACATGACGCAGTAATGTGAACCTAGTCAATACTTGGATTTCTTACCTTGTAATAGAAGAGCAGTACCTGACACCCTCCCAAACAATATATTATAATATATATCCTTTCCTAGCATGGTAAATACACATACCAAAACATTAAAGCTGGCCAATCACACAAATAGATTTCTTTTATTCAGCTTGCGGAGAACTTTAAGGGTAGATATAGACATGCGTCCTAATAACATGCATCCGGATTGAGCTTCAGGGGGTACTGACAGGCGGTGAGCATACCTCCCAACTTTTTGAGATGGGAATAAGAGACACCTATTAGCAAAAGCATGCAGGCATAGAACCCACCCCCCTGCCACGCCCCTTAAAGGAGAATTATACAAATAAAAATAGTAAACCCATGAGTGTTTTTTTTTTTTTTTTAACACTACTATTCCTTTATATTGGTGAAAGGTTTAGAACTGGTAAATACTTTTTGATAGATAAGTAGTGCATTTTATTTACAACTATATAGATCAGACCAAAATGAGGGACCAATGAGGGGGAAAGAGGGACAGAGGGACTTTGTTCCAAATCAGGGACAGTCCCTCGAAATCAGGGACAGTCCCTCGAAATTAGGGACAGTCCCTCGAAATCAGGGACAGTCCCTCGAAATCAGGGACAGTCCCTCGAAATCAGGGACAGTTGGGAGCTATGGGTGAGGAAGTGATGCAACTTCACTGCCTGTTTTAGCCCCATTTTTGCCAACAAATGCGCTGCAAACACCCCGCTACATTTCGGGTTAACTTTGCCACGGGTGCAAAGCATTGCGAACGTGGCATGTAAACACCACCATCCGCTGCCTATTGCAGCTTAAGGCAGGGTGGTTGGTAGGCACCCCCCCAACTGCACATCTAACTGAATCCTCCATTCACACTGGCTGGATGAATCTTTCCTGTCAACTATTGTATTGTTCACACTGCCGCCTGTTAGAATGCCGCCTGTCAGAATGCCTGAAAACTGCTTGCATCTGATAGGATACAGGGGCTATTCAGCTGCCAACTCTACACCTCTTTATATTTTTCAATTGTAGGCTGTCAGGTCGTGTGGCCTGGTGCTAACATTGGCTACCCACTGATAGGATTTTGTCTGTTTATTCAGCGTATCACCTTCCTTCTGTGCAGAGGCTTCCTGTAATAAAGACCTGTCATTGCCGCTCTCTCTCTTTGTGCAGGGTGACTGGTCTTGTCTCCGCCCCTCTCCTCTAGTTTCCTGCAGGACGCCTGTAGTGGGTGGAGCCTGCTGGGTTCCCTTGTCAGTTTTGTTCTCTGCACAGGCCATGATCATGTTGGCACTCATTTTAAAATTTGGGTTTGCAAGAGCATTTGATGAACACAAAGTGGATTTATATTCTTTGAGGCCATTGAGGAACAAACTTTTTGTGCCTGGAGTTCAGCTTTAAATGCAAATTTTCATGCTTCACTTGAGCGTACCTTTAGATTGACCTCCCTTTGTATTTAACAGTCGATGCTATTGTGCGGTCATGGGATTTTCATTGTGCTAGCAGCATACAGTATCCTTTATGTCCCTCTTAATACTTTGAGGTTCCTGGGAAATTGGTATCAAATAATTTGCAGACTCAGCGAGGGGTGCATTCCTAGCTGTTTACATTAATGTTCTAAGTAAAAGATTATCGTTATAATTGTGGTGGAATGTGGTGGAAAAAAGGTTGATGGGAACCAGGATTAATTCCTGAATGACTTTGCTCAATATTAAACTACTTTTATTTTTCATGTAACTTATCTGGCACTCAAATACATTTTAATTAATATATGTTTTTTGATACATTTACCAATCATTTTTTTGCTCATAGTGATTGCATGTTGTGTTGGCAAGTCTGGGTCACTTCATGCACTGTAACTATTACTCTTAATTAATGCCCCATTCACACGTGGCGATTTGAAATCGCAAGTGGAATCGCCGCGATTCTGCTTGCGATTCCAAATCACGTGGCAATCGCTGGAAAATGCGTGATGCGCATTTGGGTGCCATTTTTTTTAAAAAGCTCTTGCTTGTTTTTTGGTGACAAGCTTCACGCAATCGCAGCAAAAACACACCATCTTTGAGGTGCCATTTATTTTAAATGGCACCTCAAAGATGGTGTGATTTTGCTGCGATTGCGTGAAGCTTGTCACCAAAAAACAAGCAAGAGCTTTTTTGGGGGCGACAAACGTGCATAGGGCAGCCCATTAAAGTGAATAGAATCGCGTGAAAATTGCCCACAAGAAATTACAAGCGGGAACACATGGGTGAATGGGGCCTTAACCCCTTGACCTCCAGAAGATTTACCCCTTCATGACCAGGCCATTTTTATGCTTCACTTGAGCGTACCTTTAGATTGACCTCCCTTTGTATTTAACAGTCAATGCTATTGTGCGGTCATGGGATTTTCATTGTGCTAGCAGCATACAGTATCCTTTATGTCCTTCCTAATACTTTGAGGCTCCTGGGAAATTGGTATCTGTGTTATTTTAACTGACAATTGCGCGGCCATGCAATACTGTACCCAAATTAGATTCATGTCATTTTTCCCCCACAAATAGAGCTTTCTTTTGGTGGTATTTGATTACCTCTGCATTTTTTTTTTTTTGCGCTATAAACAAAAAAAGACTGACAATTTAAAAAAAAAAAAAAAATTACTTTCTGCTATGAAACATATCCAATAAAAAAAAATTAAAAATCAAATTTCTTTATAAATTAAGGCCAATATGTATTCTGCTACATATTTTTGGTAAAAAAATCCCACTAAGGGTATATTTATTGATTTGTGCAAAGGTTATAGCATCTACAAACTATGGGATATATACTGCAATTTTTTCATTTCAATATTTTTATTCAAAAAAATTTTAACACGTACAAAAACAGCATTTGCTGTTGTAACAGAAAGTAATTGCTCATTATCAAAACCGGAGATGATTTGGTTACAGCACAGGAGAGTATATTTTGATATTAAATTTGATGTATCATCATCCACATATTAGGTTTATGTGAGAAAATCAAACTGAAAAAAGAAAAATAAATTTAAACCATAAACACCGCATAACTTATGAAATGTAGAAATAGCATCAAGCGATGAGGTTTCATAATATTCTGTGCCTTCCCCACTCATCTCACTAGAGACATGCAAAGCTTGGGAGGGAAATGCATATATAATATATTCTTAATTCTGGAATACCTCTTCTTGCTCTCGGTACTGCACAGATGTATTTCAATGCGTAACATGGAAAACAGTGAGGGGTAAATCCCTTTCCCTCTCAGCTACATCTAGGTGATGTAACCTACTAACTTAACTCCTGTGTATTCCCAGGGACCATAATTGATCTGATATAGATACTGCAATTTTAATTAATTTATTTTTATACTAGTAATGGCGGCGATCAGCAACTTATAGCGGGACTGTGATATTGCGCAAGACATTCCGACACTTTTGACACTTTGTGGGAACCAGGGACACTAATACAGTGCTAAAATATGCACTATCACTGTACTAACTAACTGTCACTGTACTAATGACACTGGCTGGGGAGGGGTTAAACATCTAGGGCAGGGATATGCAATTAGTGGACCTCCAGCTGTTGCAGAAGTCCCATGAGGCATAGCGAGACTCTGACAGCCACAAGCATGACACCTACAGGCAGAGGCATGATGGGACTTGTAGTTTTGCAACAGCTGGAGGTCCGCTAATTGCATATCCCTGTTCTAGGGTGATCAAAGGGTTAAAAGTGTGCCTAACCAGTGTTTTTGTGTACTCTGTGTGCTGTTTTTACTAAAAAATCCCTGAAAAGAAAATCCATCACATCCCTGCTGACAGAACAGAGCTCTGCCTTACATAGGCAGAGCTCTGTTCTGTGTCTCTCTTTGATAATCAGCGGGTGTCAGCAGACATCCATTAGCTGGCACCCACTGATCAGCTTGTGCGTCATATATATATATATATATATATATATATATATATATATATATATATATATTTATATATTTATATATATATATATATATATATATATATATATATGTAGCAATAACTCACGGTGGAGCTGCTGGTTTAAGCGGGTCTGTTACCTTCACTCTGCTTCCCTTGTTTCACCGGCACCGGGTCTAGGGGTTCCGTTGAGTTTATCTCTGGACGACACACGCACCAACACTGGAGTACATTTTCAATGCTTTATTAAACAAACGACTTAGGATATAGCAGGAAAGAGACGGAAAGGAGACTTGCAGAAGAAACTCAAATATTCTCTGATAGGGTGCTCTTGACAAATGTCCTGGTAGGATTCAAATAATATATGGAATGCGCTCCCCTCGTGGGACACACTCCTTGCTTGTCTGGATAGGCCTCTCTCACCGGTCTAGCAGCCAGCACGCAGCACGAATCAAAGTCTCTGCCACAGACTTGTTTGGGAATACAATCCGTATGATCCTCTGCCACAGGATGTATAGATTTTCTGTAGTGAAATGTCAGTCACAGTGCTTGAACCTTTAAGCCAACCCGGCAACACTATGCTGTATAGTTACTTTCGGATACATCCTCCAACCGAGTCACCAGGCCCCTCTATAGACCAGCACGCCGCGTGATCTCTCCAAGACGGGTCCTCTCCTGTGATCTCCTCGGTTGTCCAGCTTCGTCACACAGGACCGACAGCTCAGGACCATTCCTCGGCCGCGGTGGTAGGCTCCAGACAAGCCTCTGGACCCACCCCTGCGCCGCAGCATCGTGGGCCTCCCGATCGGAGGACCACGAGGTAGCTCCTTAACGCATACCTGTCGGCCAGGAGGGCCAGCAGGTGGCTGTAAAACAAACCCCAAAATATGGCGTCTGTCCCATAAATACCCTCTTCCCAGAATGCAACTCGGAGGACCACCTCCACCGAGCTTGTTTCCGGGACAGAGGAGCATCCATACGCTTCAACGTGTTGCCTTTCCAACACTGACTAGTGGTAACAGCGACACCCACCGGTCAGCATGGAAACACACACAACGTCAGCCAAGCTGGAACAGAGGCAAACGTAACCTTCCTAACACACAAATTACTAAATTTACCTAACATGTGGTAGATTACAAATCTACCAGCGCTACATATATATATATATATATATATATATATATATATATATATATATATATATATATATATATATATATGTATGTGTGTGTGTGATTCTGCACAGAACAGCCACCCTGTAGCAGTAAATCTGCTTTTGGCCGGTGAGCAAGTAGTGACCCCCCGTCATGAAAATTCAAATTGGCAGCATAAGAATGTAAATAATTACTCTAGGTTCACAGAAGGCATGTGCTGACTTGATAAGCATTATCAATGAACACCTAAAAAACGGTGTATACGGTGAGGCACGTTGCAACATATACTGAAAAATAGATTTGATTTTTTTACATAAACTTTAACAATGGTCAAGATATTAGCCACATAGTGAGTGCATTGCTTTCAATCATTTAGTGGTTGTAAAGTCAAAATATATATATTTTTTCCTTAATATATTCTCTGCATTAGGGTAAAAAAATAGTGGCGGCTAGTGCTCAGAATTTTTTGGGGGGCGCAAACATACTGAAAAATTCTGAAAAAAATCAGTTGCCGCCACTGTATCATCAAACGCAGCCACTGTGCCATCAAATGCAGCCACTGTGCCCATCAATTGCCGCCACTGTACCATCAAACACAGCCACTGTGCCATCAAACGCAGCCACTGTACCATTAAACGCAGACACTGTGCCCATCAATTGCCGCCACTGTGCCCATCAATTGCCGCCACTGTGCCCATCAAATGCAGTCACTGTGCCCATCAAACGCAGCCACTATGCCATATCAAACGCTCCCACTGTGCCATATCAAATGCTCCCACTGTGCCCCATCAAACGCAGCCACTGTGCCATATCAAATGATGCCAGTGTGCCCCCCCCCCGTCTGCCATCTGCACTTACCCTGTCTCGGTGGGACAGCTCCTAGATGCTCCTCGATGTCTTCCCCCGTCCTCTCTTCCCATCCTCTGCTATGATTGGATGCCTGATAGGCGTCCTATCACAGCGCCTGTCGTTTCAGCCAATCAGGTGACGGGTAACAGATCCGAGCACCTGATTGGCGTAGAGGTGGTTTAGTGTTAGAAAAATGAATGAATATTCGCTTCCCTAACACAGCTGAGTGACCTGCGAGCGCCATGCTGGGCGCTCGCAGGTCCCTTTTTTGACGCCTATTAGAGCTTATGGCTCTAATCAGGTGTTTCAAAAAAAACCCCTGCTGCTGTAATTCATGCGCCCAAAAAGGGGCTCGGGAATAGGGGGCGGCAGTGGCGGCTATAGATAGATTCATGCAATGCATGAATTTATCTATTGGTGATAGAGGGGGTGGCAGGAGAGAGGAAGCGGCGCCCATGCGCCCTTATGGACGCACTGCCACTGGTAAAAAAACTCCCCACCTTTTGTTCTACTCCCTCCCGATCCCTAAACACTTACTTGGATCTTCTCACCGATCCAGCACTGTCCCAGATGCAGCTCCGCTCCCCTCTCTTCCTGGTCTCGCATGAGACACAGACAACAGCGAGAGCCATAGACTCCCGCTACTGTCAGAGAACACTGGCTCCTCTTTCCCACCGGGGGAGCGGTTAGTATTTCCCGAATGTAATTAGGTAGGAGGGATGGGAGTGATGGTGAGGCCTGCTGGTAAAGGGCTCTCACCAAGCTTCCAGAACTTCAGGCCTTCCTGGCTGTGGTGGGGGCTGCTGTGGTCTGGGTTGGGGGTCAGGGTTGCACGAAAAGCCAGTGGTGAATGTGCCCCTGAAGTGGCAGTTCAGGGGTGCCGTACAGTCACTGTGTTTTGGCACTTGATTTATGGCACCATGGTCTTTTCACCACAACACATGTTTTTCGCACCTGCTTCTAGGGCCGAGCCTTTTGGCTAGGACCAGGGGAAATTTTTATTCCTGGCCGGAGGGCCGGCTATTGTATTACACAATGGTCACTTTTCACTCTCTCCCACTTCCTTCTCCCCACTTTCTTTTTACATATCCCCGTGTTTGTCACTTTTTGTATTTCTTTGTTTGAAGTGTATACACGTTTGTCACTGTGTGATGAGTAGGGTGTGGGTCCTCGGGCCTACTCTGAAAGTCTTGGGAGGGGGTGGACATAGGCCTTCTGGCTTGGTTCGCCCTCTCTCATGGGGTCTCCCTTCGGGGGAGTCCCACCTAGTACTTGGGTGGGTCTGTTTCGGCAGACCTTCCAGAGAAGGGGGGTCCGTCTGGCCAGATGGACCCAAGTGAATTACCTCAGTCCTCGTCTGGAGCCTAACGCCCCGGGGGATCAGGGTAAGGTCCTTCCCTAGTGGAGGATCAGTGTAACACCCGTTGCACGTTTTAGTGTTTCACTCTTTATGTGTGTGCACTTTTTTTGGCACCGGATGGAAGTTTTTGGGTGTGTTTTGCACTCCACTGGCTTTTCAAAAAAAAATAAAAAATACTGTCAGTCAGATCCTGTGAGGAGGGAGTGGGGGCATGTCTTACCGGTGCTGTGTGTGTCTATGGATGCGCACAGCCCAGATTGGGAGCATGCGTGCACAGGTGCCCCTAAAGCACATGGCCTGCTAAGCAGGTAGAAGGAGTGGAAAGCGCCGGCCAAAGAGAAGGAAAGGGGCATGTCTGTGCAATATTGTTATATAATAAGAAAGTGTTGCGCTATAAAAATGATTTAGTGTTAATAAACTATATATATATCAAAATAAAGCACTTAACATGTGAATACCTAATGTATATAAACCAAAGATCGGCATATTAAATGCAAATCATTTATGTGCATTAATACAACATTTAAAGTGCCATGTGCATATAAATACAATGACTTCAATAGTCCAAAAATTAAGTAGTAGAAAATCCCTTTAAGGCAGAAGGCATCTACGACATTCCATATATATATCACCAAGTTGTGAATATTCACCACCGAAAAGGGTAATGCGCTTACTGGAATGCGTGGACTCAGACACCAGCGGCACTGAGTCAAATAAGCTGGTATAGCTATAAATTTCCTAGGAAATGGTCCAAAGGGTGGCTCAAAAAATCTCTCATCTACACCTTGCGGTAGGGTCATCACTCACTTGGTTACACCATATGATCGAAAGATCCAAAAGACAAAAAAAGCCTCCACATAATGTAAAACCGCAATAAGCTAATTTATTTTCAAATGTACAGAAAACTTACATCAACTTGGAGGTAAAAACGCTTGTCAAAACACCCAGCAAGTTTGGTAACAAGGACATGTAGCACGCAATGGCCTGGATAGGACTCAACCTGATGCGTTTCGTCTGCTTATCATCTGGGGTGCAATATTGTTGCACAGAGCAGTCAAGTATAACATCTTTTTTATTTTAAAAATGTAACTTTAGCATCAATTTAAATTGTTAGTTCACCTTTTCAAAAAAAATGAAAAGGTAAACTTACACCCTACATTCCTCCACCCCCAGTCTCCGCTGCACTTTCCTCCTGGGTGATCCCGTTTCACCGTCAATGGTCCTGGAGTTTGAAAATCACATTCTTCTTTTTCTTTTTTCCTAGGAACGGTTCTGATTCGCCAGCATGTGACCGCGCTGACCAATCACAACCGCTCTGATTTGTGCACCCTGCACCTGTCTGCAGCCTAGCAGGAAGAAGGCTGCAACCCTGCACCAGTCTGTGACCCGGTAGTTGAGAAACACTGATTCGGAGGCCATGATTTGACTTTTGATTATTAGTCCAACAATTGTTACACTAATGTGCATGCTTATGCTCAAACAAGCATGTAATTATAATTGAGGACAGCCAGACACCCCCAGCACCAGTCTTATTTATCCATGAACAATAGAACTATGCTGAAAAAAATCCCACCCAAAGGACTGCCAGTTCCCCCGGGAACGATGGGCTGAGTATGCCTTCTGCTAAATACAGACAAGACAATAGTCCCTGATGAGGAAAAAAATGAAAATATACATTTTCCCACCCATGAAAAAATATGGAATGAGAATCAGAAGTTGTTTTTGTTAATCGGTAAGAATAAATTCAAATTTTCATGGATAAAAATGATCTAACAGGAAGGAGACCATAACTAGATACAGAGAGAAGTTTTACGCACAACAATGCTTTTTCTTACTGTGACAAATCCGAGTGATTGTCACAGTGATCACAAGATCAGGAACCGCACACACTGATTGTTGGCCATTGTTACTAAAGTACTGTAAATATTTGGTCCTTACAAAATGCCAACAGTGGGAAGATTTAACCTGACCATACACTATTAGATTTTTGTTTTCTTTCAGCCTAGAGATTCCTCCAACCACACTATACGGTGCTGATGAATGACCCCCCCCCCCCCAACTAGGCTATTGTTTTCTGTTAGCTGCCGGTGGAGGCTGTCAGAATACCCAAACAGCGTCTATCTCTGATTGGATGCAGAAACTGCTATGCCAATAATTGTCTGCCCTGCTTCGTTGATTTTTTAATCGCAGGATGTCGGGCAGGAGAGAGCCGACAGAGCCACCCACTAAGGGACTTTCAGCTGGTTCATCAGGATCTGGCCAAAATTTTAACAGTGTACGATCAGCTATAAAGCACTTGAACCCCTAAAGTGCAGTTAGTGCTCTGGATTTTTGTTGCAATAGTGGCAATTCTAGAGGCAGTGTCAAAGTTTAGCCCTGTGCCACCAAGACATATTAATCCAAATTGCTGTTGCGATCCTCCATGCTTCCTTATAAAGGCTATGACTTATACCTGGGTCCTGAAAACACTAATAAAACTGTTAAAATGCAACCTCCGGCGAACAACAAAATACAAGTGAACTATTTTACCTTTGTATTTTGTTCAGCCAGTCTTTTGATTGACACAACCCTGCCAGTCAGCATACACCAGAAGATCAGGAGGGGAAGGGGGAGGTCGAGGGGAAAAGAGCTGCATTTTCTCAGGCTGTACAGGACACAGCTTCCTTTTACTATGAGGGAGCCCGGAGAGTGCACATCGCTGTCCAGTGTGCACTACTACTGCTGCATAATGGCGGCCTAAACAGGATCTGGAGTGCTGAGTCCAGGAGTGCCAACAGACACCTGGGTGCAGAGCACAAAACAGACCAGATGCAATATCACTGGGACTGGTGAGCTGCTACTGCGAGGCTTTACTATCAACTGCTGGAGAGACTGAGCCCTTTAGGAAGTGACCATACAGCAATCTAGTAGCCTTATTACTGCCTGCAGGCTTGACTGGGACTATTCTCATGTGTACCAACAGTACAACTGAGCCCCAACACTAGCTGGCTGAAGCATTAGGACTAAAGACTGTCCCTCTACAGCTGCTACACAGAGACCTATTGCTTATGCTAAGAGGTACCAGTAAGCAGGTTAAAATTAGCCAGTTAGGTGCTGGAAATGCAAGGTTAACTTAGTTCCAAGGTTTTTCGTTTGGCTGGCTTTTTTGGGTCCGACCCACTGGTCCTGTGATTATATAAAAGGACCATGGTCCTGAGCCTGGGGGGGGAAGAGAAGAGGAATAGAAAAAGAAAGCACCAGATAGTTCCCAAAGGAGTGCAAGAGCCTTGCTGTTGGTCCATCTAATCTATCTTACTCTGTGAGGAGTACAGCCACTGAAGAGAGAGAGATGGGAAGTCCACCAACTTGGAATCCGTCCTGAAGACACCAGCTGCTGGAGAATGCCACTAATGGACCCTGTATTACACATCTACTCTACCTTTGCACGTATGTCAGGGCAGCACATAGCCTGAGTAGGATTAGGGAATAGGGATCTAGAAAAGAGACTGCTTTCATTTGTTGGATTCTGTAACGTTTTGCACTTTCTTCCAGTAAATTTCTGAACTTTTCCTCCTGCCTGGTCTGAAATTATTTAAAGGAGTGCAGTGCAAGTAACTGGCACATTTTTACAGTTTTAGGTCATTAGCACACTGGGGTATGAAGAGTCAGCACTTGAAGAGTCAGCCCAGTACATTCCTACATGTAATTGCCATGGGCAACAAAAGGCTACAGTCAGTCAAGCAGCCTGTCGGTAGCGTGTACCTATTATAGGTGGACCAGCCTCTGGCAGCGAGGGCGATGTTGTTTGCAGACCTTGCATTGCAGCCTGTCTCCAATAGCAACAGTAGCAGACTTGCACAGCAGAGAACCACATCCTATACAGAGGTATGGATGTTCCAGAGCAAGGTCAAGTGCACGTGTGGATCCCACGCAAGGTGCACGGTGGGGCACACTCTGCTACTGGGGAATGGTAGTGGAAAACGTTGGACAGGTGGTTGTGGAAAAGGCTCAGCATGTCCCTCCTAATTGCAAATAACAGTGGGAAGATGTACGTTTACACGAGGACCCGATAGTGCACATGGTGTATATTCATCTCTGAGAGTGGAGGCCCACCTTGAGGGTCGAGTACTCCCCCACAGCGGCAGGTACCCCATGCTTCCCCCCACCCCCACCCCAATCCTGGGCTGTGGGGATCTGCAGGTGGGGGGGCTTATTGGAATCTGGAACCCCCTTGAACCTGTACGATATGAAAACCACGTTAAATGGACTGTAGTGCGTTTCTGTAAAATGCACAAAAAAGCAAATAGGTATGAACGTAGGGTAAGTGGCTCCTCTCTAAATTGGCCTCGCTAAATTGGCCCTAATGTGCATGTAAGCTAGAGCCCTTAGATTGTAAGCTGCTTGAAGGCAGGGACTGATGTGAGTGTATAGTATGTAAAGCACTGCGTAAACTGACAGCTCTATATACAGTAGAAGTAGATACTTGAAATAACGAATATACTTCTGAATATGTATATATATGTATATATATATATATATATATATATATATATATATATATATACCATATATATATAATAAATATAGTTATATTTATATTTATCATATACAGTATGTTAAAATGCAAAAAAAATCGTAAGGTCTGAACCACAGTGAAAGTATACAGAAGCTCTTTCTCTAGATGCTTTTTTCAGGCTTATCATAAATTCTATAGAAGTAACTTTTCAAGTGAAATACAAATATACTTAATAACACTAGTGATAAGTTCAGCCATTATTGACACAAGGTAAAAGGTTACCGGCTTAATTACAGGTCATACAGTGTTTCAAGCATTCCAACCAATTTCTCCTGAGTCATAGCTGGAGAGCAGTGTGCAGTTTTGAGCTACTTGCAAATATGATCACTAAGAGGAAGGAAAGAGGAAAAAAAGAGATTGTGTAACCAGGTTTTGACGTACACACAATAACTTCCGAACACTCTTCCTCATAGGGCCTTCTGTTTCAAAGTTCCAGAATTAGGAAATCTCTGCAAAGCCCTACAATGACCAATCATAAATCAGATCCAAACCCGCCCTGAAAAAAATGACAGCTGAATTCTTAGATCTCATTGGTAGCTATTGGCCATCAGAGATATGTAAGCTACTGACACTACTGACACTGTGCCACGTCACATCAGTTGGCAGGACTAGAGAACACAGGGCTCAGCGTTGTGTTCAGAGCAGCAACCAATCAAATTCTTACATTATTTTTTTCATATGTCTATGTATTGATTGGTTTCCTCATTTCAGCTGAAGAAAAAAAAGTAGCTGGCTGTCACAGCTGAGTGATGAGCGTGGGTTCAGTTCATAGGCTGTTAAATGCATCATAAAATCCCCAGATTTTTAACTTTAATCTGGACCTTATTGAAATTGACAGGGAGTGAATCTTGAAAAATCTATTTTGACTATTTCCAAAGCTTATAGGCAAGGGATTGTCCAGCAATGGGCATGGGGAGCTGGGCAATGCCCTGGTGCAATGCATGCTTTGGAGATGTCTTTAAACTGTATGTTGAGTTACGGAATAGTACAATTCTGATGGACAACATCAGCAACCACAGGCTGGCATCACATAATTTTCATGTGTAATACATTTTCTACGTTTATATTATTGCTTGGCTTTAATATAGCATCAACAGCATCCCAATATATGATTAATTCTTAAGAAGCACCCTCTAGTTAGTGAGTGCTAGAAGTAAGGATTTTTGACAGGGTAGAGGAATTTGGGCAGGCCTAGCTGGTGGCTAGGCCTGTTTGTTTCATTCTGGGCCGGAAGTGTCTCAGGGAGAGAGTTGGATGGCTGACAGGTGGCATCACCATCCCCTCCCCTTCATTCTAGAAGGTCCTGGAAAGAGAGGAGGGGAGGAGAGGTGGAGCTGCCTGAGGTATCTGGGGAGCCTTGACCAATCCCCAACTTGGATTGGCAGGGGGCAGGCCTTCTTAAATACCTGTAGTCAGCCCAGCTGGGGAGGAGTTGTTGGGTGAAAGCTGGAGTTAGAGGGTGTCAAGGCTGTTGGGTCCAGGGGGAGCTCCGCAGTCTGGGGGGGTGACCCTGGGTTGGGGCTTGGGTGCATCCGGGAGGAGTGAAGAGATCCAAGAATCAGATGCACATGAGAGAGCAGGAGAGAGGACAGCGGGAGAGAACACTCTAAGAGTCTCCAGGAGGACTACAGGTTGCAGCCAGGAGGGCTGGTGAGTGAGCTCACTCAGGAGGACTGGGGAGGCACGCCTGAGAGACCTGGGGGATTGCAGTTTGAGAGATGGGTGCAGAACCAGTGGAGAGAGGACTGTGGAGAAGGGCAGTGGAAAGGGGTCTTTGCAGCCAGGCTGACTGGCAGGGCCTGAAGAGAGCTATCTGGGAGTGGTAGCTGAGCAGAGGACACCTAGCACCTGAACTATTCTACGCCACAGGGGCCCGGGGTCCCTGCCCACAAAAGGCAGTTCAGTGAGGCCTGGCAGAAGTAGCGTCACGCCTACCCATGCGGTGCTAGCTGGTCTGGAGTAGTGATAGTCTGCAGCAAGGGAAGTGCTGGTAGAGGAACAGTCTGCACCAAGTGAAGTGCTGGAGGAGGAACAGTGTGCAGCAAGCGAAGTGCTGGAGAGAAGATTGAGTTGTATGTACAGGGAGTGTACATAGTAGTCCCAATTGATGGATCTACAATTAACAATTTTTTGTTCTGAAATCCTGGGCATCCCATAATTCCCTAATACCCATCCAAGTTCAATCCCCTCAATAGAATAAAACAAAACAAGCTATGGACTGGTCTGTTTTACTGAGTGACTGTAAGATGGACGTTGGGCTGGGCAGGGTGACAGGTGAACCACAACTTTCAGCAACCCCCAAAGGGGCATGGCTACATTTGGGGACGTCGTCCGGGATTACCTGTCAGCTATCCTGCCAGTCATTGCCCCTAGCAACCAGGATCGATCGAGCTGGGGAACTGTTTTGTTTTACCACCAGTGAGAAAATAATTTAGGGAAAAGTCTTATGTGCCCTGCCTACTATTAGTGCTAATCCTGCCATCAGGAACTGTTACCATGTGCCGTTACCCGTGGCAACCATGGTGGGCAATCATGCCCATGGATTACAAATATGTCCAGCGAACTGCTGTTGCTGGACAGTCTGAACTGTTACTCCAAATTTCTGCTTAAACAGTAAAGTTGTGCCTGGTGTGTCTGCTGTTGCCCGGGGTGATCGGGGTAAGCCTGCGGGTGCCTGCGGGTGGGACTGTCCTAAATGAGTACCCTTCAGCGAGGCATTGGTCACAAAACTTTTTTGTTGCTATTGGCAACCACTGCAGAGGTCAGTGCACGTTTGCGTTAGTTGCTTGGGCACAGTCGGTTCCGAGTGACATATCTTAACAGGTTCTGCTAGCCACAGCATGCCTGCAACCTTCAGCTCTGTCATTAAGGGGTTACAGCAGCGTACTCAGGGAGGGGCCTGCCCATCAGTTATTCATGGGCTGGCTTGCTGTGTGTTTGGCTAGGGGTTTGTTAGTGTGTGGGAGGGGCACAATATTTTTTTAGTTGGGGGAGTTATTTTTCACGTGGGGGTTCTCATTTTAAGCCTTAACAGACCCAAATGACCTTGTATGTATTGGGGGGGCAGGCTATTTATTGTTTTTGGTTAACATCTTGCAGCTGCAATGTAGATGTGTAAGTTTTCTCTAAAGCCGTACATCTTTGAAGCAGCATTTTGGATACATGCTACAGATACATCCACCCAAGTTACTAGCTTTTAAGCAATTTTGCATTTTTAAACACACTTCTCCTTGCTTCGTTTTTGGGGTTGTCCAAATTGGTGACATTGATATATGTCTCCCAGGGTGGGACCTGGGCCCCCATACCCATTTTAAGACCAATAACTAGAATATAAGCCAGCCAAGTGGGGACTCGCAAAATTAACAAGTCATTTACCACAGACTGCAATGGTATTTGCTGTATAACTTTTGTCCATGTTAGGCTCTTTGTTTGCCCCCCCTGGACCGGGGGTGTTTGTCCCATCTGTAATTTTGTAGCATGCTGGATGATGTGCCTAATTTTGGACCGGGGGTGGCTTATTTTGTGCCATCTGCATTTGGGTTGTTCTGGCCATGCTCAGGGACTTTGGATTTTTGCTGTGGCTTTTGGTGTGTGAAATGCATTTGTGTTGGTCTGGGCATGCTCAGGGAGTTTTTTTTTTTTTGGTGCTTGTGTGTACAGCACTTGGATTTTTTTGGGCATGCTCAGAGAGTATGTTTTTGGGTTAGTAATTTAAGGACATCCTAAACAGGTGTATCCACTTCGAAGTTCTATCTCTACATTGGGTGAACTTGCATTTTGTGTGTTTCATGGACTGTGCATGAGTTTTCAATTGCCTCATTAGCACACAAACCTATGTTTTGCATGTAGCATTCCCTACCTTGCCCTAAAAAGAGGCAAGGTGTGTGTGTTGCCTCGGTAAACGTGGAAAGTACCTGGGTAAATTATTTTCTTTTCCTGTAAAGTCACTTCAATATACAGTGGGGACGGAAAGTATTCAGTCCCCTTTAAATTTTTCACTCTTTGTTATATTGCAGTCATTTGCTAAAATCATTTAAGTTAATTTTTTTTCCTCATTAATGTACACACAGCACCCCATATTGACAAAAAACACAGAGTTGTTGACATTTTTGCAGATTTATTAAAAAAGAAAAACTGAAATATCACATGGTCCTAAGTATTCAGACCCTTTGCTGTGACACTGATATATTTAACTCAGGTGCTGTGCATTTCTTCTGATCATCCTTGAGATGGTTCTACACCTTCATTTGAGTCCAGCTGTGTTTGATTATACTGATTGGATTTGATTAGGAAAGCCACACACCTGTCTGTATAAGACCTGAGCCCCGGTTCGCACAGGGGTGACTTGTCAGGCGACTTAGCCGCCTGACAAGTCGCGTCCCGTTCTGTACTACGGAACCGTTCTACTAGGAGCGACGCAAGTCTCTCTGACATAGAAAAAGGTTCCTGTACTACTTTTGGGGCAACTTAAGGCGACTTGCATTGATTTCTATACAGAAGTCGTTTTGCAAGTCGCCGCTGAAGTCGTGTGCAGGTCGCCTCTGTGAGTCGGCCTGCAAGTTGTGTTGCCCCTGTGTGAACTGGCAGTTACAGCTCACAGTGCATGTCAGAGCAAATGAGAATCATGAGGTCAAAGGAACTGCCTGAAGAGCTCAGAGACAGAATTGTGCCAAGGCACAGATCTGGCCAAGGTTACAAAAAAATTTCTGCTGCACTTAAGGTTCCTAAGAGCACAGTGGCCTCCATAATCCTTAAAGCGGAGCTCCACCCTAAAGTGGAACTTCCGCTCATTGGATTCCTCCCCCCCTCCATTGCCACAATTGGCACCTTTCAGGGGGGAGGGGGGTGCAGATACCTGTATAATACAGGCATTTGCACCCACTTCCGAGAATAGCTAGCAGCAGATAGCCGCACATGCCCGCCCCCCGTTGTGTTCTGGGAAACACACAATTGCCACAACACAACGGGGACCACTAAAGACGCGCAGCACGACTCACGCATACGCAGTAGGGAATCGGGCAGTGAAGCCGCAACGCTTCACTTCCTGATTCCCTGACCAAGGATGGCGGCGGGGACAGCCGACAACCGAATGATTGCTCGTCATCTGCTGCCGACATTGCGGGCACCCTGGACAGGTAAGTGTCCATTTATTAAAAGTCAGCAGCTGCAGTATTTGTAGCTGCTGGCTTTTAATCATTTTTTTTAAGGTGGACCTCCTCTTTAAATGGAAAAGGTTTGGGAAGACCAGAACCCTTCCTAGAGCTGGCCGTCCGGCCAAACTGAGCTATCGGGGGAGAAGAGCCTTGGTGAGAAAGGTAAAGAAGAACCCAAAGATCACTGTGGCTGAGCTCCAGAGATGCAGTCGGGAGATGGGAGAAAGGGACAGGACAACTGGTTGCAATCGAGGGAAAGATGAATGCGGCCAAGTACAGGGATATCCTGGACGAAAAGCTTCTCCAGAGTCCCCAGGACCTCAGACTGGGCCAAAGGTTTAACTTCCAACAAGACAATGACCCTAAGCACACAGCTATAATAATGAAGGAGTGGCTTCACAACAACTCTGTGACTGTTCTTGAATGGCCCAGCCAGAGCCTTGACTTAAACCCAATTGAGCATCTCTGGAGAGACCTAAAAATGGCTGTCCACCAACGTTTACCATCCAACCTGACAGAATTGGAGAGGATCTACAAGGAGGAATGGCAGAGGATCCCCAAATCCAGGTGTGAAAAACTTGTTGCATCTTTCCCAAAAAAGACTCATGGCTGTATTAGATCAAAAGGGGCTTCTACTAAATACTGAGCAAAGGGTCTGAATACTTAGGACCATATGATATTTCAGTTTTTCTTTTTTAATAAATCTGCAAAAATGTCAACAACTCTGTGTTATTTTGTCAATATGGGGTGCTGCGTGTACATTAATGAGGAAAAAAAATTAACTTAAATGATTTTAGCAAATGGCTGCAATATAACAAAGAGTGAAAAATTTAAGGGGGTCTGAATACCTTCCGTCCCCACTGTAGATGGAGATCTGACTTGGAGGCAACTTCCATTGAAATCTATGGTACAAGTTGCCTAGAAGTCGCCTTGAAGTAGTACAGGAACCTTTTCTGAAGTCGGAGCAACTTCAGTAGTGTACATTAAGACGGCTCTCATTCACTTCAATGGAATTTCTTATGTCCAGTGACTTGGGGCAACTTGAGGTCGGACAAGTTGGATCCCAAGTTGCTGTAGTGTTAACCGGCACTCTTTGTATTTTGTTTGTTAAGTCTTTGCAAAACAGATGTGTTTTAGAGCAAGTATTTTTAACTTTATTTGGGGGGGGATATTTTTCACTGAAATATTTTTAATGTTGTCAACCTGTTGTTTGTATTATTATTATTATTATTATTATTATACAGGATTTATAGAGCGCCAACAGTTTACACAGCGCTTTACAACGTTAGGGAGGACAGTACAAGTACAATACAATTCAATACAGGAGGAATCAGAGGGCCCTGCTCGTTACAGCTTACAATCTAGGAGGGAGGGTCAAGTTATACAAAAGGGTAATAGCTGTGGAGGATGAGCTAATGGAGAAAATAGTGCAGTTGTTAGATGGAGGCAGGATAGGCTTCTCTGAAGAGGAAAGTTTTCAGGGATCGCCTAAAAGTGGATAAATTTGGAGACAGTCTGACAGATTGGGGTAGGGAATTCCAGAGGATGGGCGAGGCTCCGGAGAAGTCCTGGAGGCGGATATGGGAGGAGGTGATGAGGGAGCTAGAGAGCAGGAGGTCACTGGGAGGAACGAAGAGGGCGATTAGGTTGGTATTTTGAGACTAGGCTAGTGATGTAGCTGGGGGCAGAGTTGTGGATGGCTTTGTAACTTATTGCTAGTATTTTTAATTTAATTCGTTGGACGAGTGGCAGCCAATGGAGGGATTGGCAGGGAGGGGTAGCAGACACTGAGCGGTTTGTAAGGTGGATGAGTCTGGCAGCAGCATTCATGATGGACTGAAGGGGGGATAGTCTACTTAAAGGTAAGCCAATGAGGAGGGAGTTGCAGTAGTCGAGGCGAGAGATAACCAGGGAGTGAATCAGGAGCTTTGTGGTTTCGTTGGTTAGAAAGGGACGTAGTTTAGAGATGTTGCGAAGGTTGAGGCGGCAAGCTTTTGGAAAGTGATTGGATGTGGGGCCGAAAGGAGAGTTCAGAATCCAGGACAACCTGGATATAGTACCCTGACATGTGGGGACGGGTGGATGGTTGTGCCATTGCTCTTGACAGACAAGTCAGGGGAAGAGGCACGTGAGGGAGGAAATATTATAAGCTCGGTTTTGGACAAGTTGAGTTTGAGGAAGTGGTGTGACATCCATACAGATATGTCGGTTAGTAAGTTAGTGATGCGTGAGGAGACTGATGGAGTGAGTTGAGGGGTGGAGAGATAGATTTGTGTGTCGTCAGCGTAAAAATGATATTGAAAGCCGTGAGAGGCTATCAGCTGACCCAGGGAAGAGGTGTAGATTGAAAATAAAAGAGAACATAACCTTGGGGGACCCCGACAGAGAAGGGAAGAGGAGGAAGTAGAATTGTAAGTGACACTGAAGGTGTGTTGGGATAGGTAGGATGAGAGCTACTGAAGAGCATGGAGACCGAGGGAGTAAAGTTTTCTGAGGATGAGGGGGTGGTCAACCGTGTCAAAGGCAGCTGAAAGATCCAGAAGTAGGAGTACAGAATAGTGTCCGTTGGTTTTTGCAGTTAGTAGGTCATTTGTGAGTTTTAAAAGAGCAGTTTCTGTGGAGTGTTGAGGGCGAAATCCAGATTGAAGGGGATCAAGAAGGTTGTTTTTAATGAGGTGGCCACTCAGTTGGTTGTAAACCAGACATTTAAGGAGTTCAGAGGAAAAGGGGAGCAAGGAGATAGGGCGTAGGTTATTAAGATTGGTAGGGTCCAAGGACGGCTTTTAAGTATTGGGGTGACCAGTGCATGTTTTAGAGCATTGGGGAAGACGCCAGAGGTGAGGGAGAGATTGAAGATGTGGGTTAGAGAGTGTAGGATGGAGTCAGAGGGCAACCGTAGCAAATGAGAGGGAATAGGGTCCAGGGGACAGGTGGTTAGGTGGGCAATAGGAGTTTAGCAACTTCGTCTGTAGTAGCAGATTTGGATAGGGGGAGTGTCAGTTGTACCTGTTGACATGGGGTCTTAGCTGGGGAGATACCTGTAGAGCGGAGATTTCATCGCGGATTGTATCAATCTTGTTTTTAAAGTGATTCGCGATTTCCTGGGCAGTGAGTGAGTCAGTGGGTGGAGGTGGTGGAGGACAAAGTAGAGAGTTGAGGGTAGAGAAGAGTTTACGGGGACTAGATAACAAGGTGTTAAAAAGAGCTGTAATATAGGTTTGCTTGGCAGTGTGGAGGAAAGAATAGTATTTTTGGAGGGCAGATTTGTATTGGTTGAAGTCTTTGAGAGACTTATGCCCCGTACACACGGTCGGACATTGATCGGACATTCCGACAACAAAATCCTAGGATTTTTTCCGACGGATGTTGACTCAAACTTGTCTTGCATACACACGGTCACACAAAGTTGTCGGAAAATCCGATCATTCTGAACGCGGTGACGTAAAACACGTACGTCGGGACTATAAACGGGGCAGTGGCCAATAGCTTTCATCTATTTATTTATTCTGAGCATGCGTGGCACTTTGTGCGTCAGATTTGTGTACACACGATCGGAATTTCCGACAACAGATTTTGTTGTCGGAAAATTTTATAGCAAGCTCTCAAACTTTGTGTGTCGGAAAATCCGATGGAAAATGTGTGATGGAGCCCACACACGGTCGGAATTTCCGACAACAAGGTCCTATCACACATTTTCTGTCAGAAAATCCTACCGTGTGTACAGGGCATTAGTCTTGTGCCACTTTGATTTAATTGTCTGTTCTGCATCATTTTGCAAAATATTCCTGAAGCTGTTGTGACTACCAAATGTTTAAATCCTTAAGACACTGTCCATTTGTGGGCGCAGTCCTTTGAACTCCTGTTAATTTCCTCTGCAAAATGGTCAGACCTCAAAACCATATTCTGTAGGTGTCTCAAATTAACATACATGTGTTTTTTGCTTTCCATGCTCTTTTCCAAGTTCTGTTTTGTAGACCAATAAAATCTGTAGCAAATTTTTGTTTTATGTGTTTTGTTAATAATTTGTTTTGCAGATGCATGCTCAATCCAAGTAATATATTTTACACTCTCTCTCTCCCCCCCCCCCCCCCCAAACAATTTTCATGCAGCAGATTTCCCAGCTGCAGCTTAACTAGGGTGATTGGCATGGCAAAAACAAAAAAAAGTATGATTTGTCTAAAAGCTACTTTCCTGGTGCCTTCATGGTAGCATATGCATGGATTGTGCGTATGCTGCCATAGATAGGCACCAGGAAAATCACAGAGAGGTAAGTATTCAATTTTCCATTTTAGCGCAGTGGTTCTCATCTAGGTGAGGAAGGTGTCCTTTGTCCCACCTCATTCACTTCTGCAGCCTCCTGGGACAAGTCACATGTTTCAGAGGGCTGCAGGACCACTCACGCATTTGCAGTGAGGAGCCAGCTGTGGTTCCTCACAAAGCCACAATCTGCTCCATATTCAATATACCAGGCACTGGTAAAAGTCAAAAAACAAGTTCTTCTTTAAAGTGTTACTAAACCCAGGACCCTGCATTCACTATATCTGGTCTCCCACAGTACACAGAACATGGAAATGCAATTATTTTAGTAAATATAAACTGTTAAATACCGCTTGTCAGCAGTATATAGCAGTCTTGTGACTTTTATCAGTGTCTGCCAAGCACTGGTTAAAGCTTGTAGTAGGAGTTTTCATTCTCATTTGACTGTCAATTGAGGCTGCATGACCCCTGACCCTCTGTCTAGACAGTGCTGATTGGCCCTGTTCTGATCACATGCACCCCCCCCCCCAAAAAAAAACCTCTAGCAATACACACTAAACTGAGCATGTGCAGGGTGCCCCCAAAGCTCTGTACTATTAGCAGATAGATTGGGGACTGTGGAAAAAGGGGAGGATCAGAGAAGACAGGATCAAACAGCCTTTTTACACAATGCACAGGATTAACCCCTTAGGTTCCTCAGTGAGTACAACAAGCATGCTTTACTGCATATACAGACTGATTTTACTGTTGTGGGTTTATTAACGCTTTAACAGGTATTATTTACTTTACTATGATTTACTCAAGCCCTAATTTACATAGAACCTAAAGCAGTCATTTTCAATTCAAGAAATTACCATTTCAATGTGATATAATTCCAGAAAAACATCTTAAATATTGTACTGAGCATGTTCAAACAAGGAATTTATTTGTGCTCAAGCTGCTGTTTGAATAGGACAACCAACTGGCTATTTTAATGTGGAAGTCAACATTACAGCATACTTTATTCCCAGTAAAAACACCCCAAATATTGTAGGGGGTTCATTTCCAGTATGAATTTATTTACACTCCTGTCCAAATTTGAATAGGACCATAAATAACCATTTTAAATCTAGGAGTCAACATTACCAGTATCATATATTCCCAGAAAAAGTCTCCTATCGATGAAGTCAGTATGTTTCCAATGTAGCTAAGGGTTTGGTTTGTAAAACGGGTGCCAAGGTATCAGATTATTACTTTTTAATCTATTCACCCCAAAACAACTGCTACTTATTTTCTTTCGGGCTTACGTTACCTTCTTTTCAGTGTCCATCCTAGGGGTACTCATCACTCGTTCAATTGAAACACTGGCTCCAACACTTAGTCCTTTTATTCTTCCCAAGTTTTATTTAGTAACATCATACGCAATAGAAAGACAGAGGGTGAAAAGGGGATTCAGGTACCTTGGACGTTGCGGTCGGAGATAATTTCTACATCCAGCGAATAACACTTCCACAGCTAGATTCAGCAATCACCGGATAGGCCCCTCTCACTGACCTAGCAGCCGATGCAATGCTCGAACACGGTTTCTGCCACAGACCTTACGATTCTGAGTGAACAAATTGTGGATGATCTAAACGGTCTCTGCCACAGACCGTACAGTCTTGAAAGAACTGACTGTGGTACTAATCCAAGATGCATCTCTGACTGAGTTCCCAGGCTCTTCTCAAGATACCAGCCTCATGCTCGGTCCTCTCCCGAAGAGTCCTCCCCTGGTCACTGCAGTCCCTTGCTTCTTCCCGCAGGCCTGACAGCAAAGAGACCATCATGCCGACCCATAGGCCACCAAGACTCTGATCCTTCATTTAGTAGCTAGGCCTTAGGTCTGCCAAGCTCAAGGCAGAACTTTAAGAATTCCTAGTCTCCCAGGCCAGGAGGGCCACGAGGTGGGGAGTGCCAACCCACCCCCCCAAGCCCGGGGGGTCAGGAAGCGCTGACCACCCGATAGCCAAAAAAACAACCCTCGAAGATGGCGTCTGTGCCTTAAATACCCTTACCCAGAATGTCCGGTGTGTGAACCACTCCCACCGAAAAAGCCTCTGAGCAACGAGTAGTCAATGTGTTTGACCAGACTGTATTTCCCAATCCACCAATGATGACAGCACCACCCATGGTTAGATGGAAATCTGCACAGTCCAGCCAATCTGGCACAGAAACCATTAAATTTAGGCAATAATAAGTTGAGCCTAAACTGCAGCTTCAACTAATTTAAATTTCAAAAAGTAACTAGAAAAGCTACAATTTCTGGGGAAATTGTGAAAAGTGTTCTTGCCTCTACAACTGGAGTGGGCGGAGTAACTGGATGGAGTGGCTTGAGTAACTGTGAAAAGTGTTAAAAAGCTTAATATTTTAAAAAGTATAAATAGTAGTAAAAAAGTTGAAGTCCCATCATTAGCTGAAAGAGCTGAACATTTTTTTCAAAAGTTTTTTTTTTTCAAAAATGAATTATTTTTTTTTCAAAAATGATTTTTTTTTTTTTAAATGAAATTTTTTTTTTTTGCAAAAATAATTTTTTTTGCAAAAATTAATTTTTTTTTTTCAAAAATGATTTTTTTTTTTTTAACCACTTCCAACCCGGCCGCTGCACATATACGGCCGGGTGGGCGCTCTCTCCTTCTGAGTGGACGTTCAGGAACGTCCCTCAGAAGGAGTGGGATCGCGCGCGCGATGCGCTCGTGTCACCCGGAGACGGCGCATCTCCGATCGGCAGGAGGGCTCTGCGATTGGCCCTCCTGATCACATGACGGCCGTGTCGAATCACAGCCGTCATGTGATGTAAACACAGAGCCGGTTGCTAGGCAATCTGCTCTGCTCTCCTCACACAGAAGTTGTCAGTGAGGAGAGGAGAGCGGATCGCTGCAGCCGGCTGGTGATCAGTGAGTATGAGCTGTTTTTTACAGCTTTTTACTCACTGATCACCAGTCTAGTGACCCCACACAATGTAAAAACACAAAACAAACACTAAATAAACACACAATGTCCCCAAAACACGTCCCCAAAACACATGTCCCCAAAACACATGTCCCCACATAGTAAAAACACATGTCCCCCACATAAGTCCCAGTAAAATAACATGTCCCAATGATTATCTGCACACATATGTCACCTGCGCACATCTGTACATGATCATTTGCGCATGTGTCCGTGATCACACAAACCAATTATTATACACTTAACTGGATTTTTTTTACCAAAAACATGTAGCAGAATATGTTTTGGCTTAAATTTATGACAAAATTTGATTTTATTGGACTTGTTTTAAAATAGAAAGAAGAAAATATTGTTTTTTTTTCCAAATTTACGCTCTTTTTTCGCTTATATCGCAAAAAATAAAAAATGGAGTCGTGAATAAATACCACCAAAAGAAAGCTCTATTTGTGTGAACAAAATGATAAAAATTTAATTTGGGTACAGCGTAGCATGACCGCGCAATTGTCATTGAAAGTGTGAGAGCGCTGAAAGCTGAAAATTGGGCTGGGAAGGAGGGGGGCGAAAGTGCCCAGTATTGAGGTGGTTAAATGAAATTTTTTTTTTTCAAAAATAATTTTTTTTTTCAAAAATTAATTTTTTTTTTTTTTTTTCAAAAATTAATTTTTTTTTTCAAAAATGAATTATTTTTTTTCAAAAATTAATTTTTTTTTCAAAAATGATTTTTTTTTTTTCAAAAATAATTTTTTTTTTTCATGGGGCGGTCATAATGTTTTGGCTGATCATGGGGTTGTCAGCTTTTGTCACCTCCCACTCTAGTTTTTAACATCTCACCATTCATTCCTATGGGACCAATTTCGCGGCAAAAACGACAATATTTCGTGAACCATTCGGCGAAACGTTCCACAAAATAATTTTTTTTTTCATGGGGTGGTCATAATGTTTTGGCTGATTATGGGGTGGTCATAATGTTTTGGCTGATCATGGGGTTGTCAGCTTTTGTCACCTCCCACTCTAGTTTTGAACATTTCGCCATTCATTCCTATTGGACCAATTTCACCGCAAAAACGACGATATTTCGTGAACCATTCGGCCAAACGTTCCACAAAGTAATAGCACACCAAATAAATGACATTGAACATTTCGCCATTCATTCCTATGGGACCAATTTCACCGCAAAAACGACGATATTTCGTGAACCATTCGGCGAAACGTTCCACAAAATAATTTTTTTTTCATGGGGCGGTCATAATGTTTTGGCTGATTATGGGGTGGTCATAATGTTTTGGCTGATCATGGGGTTGTCAGCTTTTGTCACCTCCCACTCTAGTTTTGAACATTTCGCCATTCATTCCTATGGGACCAATTTCACCGCAAAAACGACGATATTTCGTGAACCATTCGGTGAAACGTTCCACAAAGTAATAGCACACCAATTAAATGACATTGAACATTTCGCCATTCATTCCTATGGGACCAATTTCGCCACAAAAACGACAATATTTCGTGAACCATTCGGCGAAACGTTCCACAAAGTAATAGCACACCAATCGGGAACAATTCGCACGTTTCGGTATATTACTTGTCTCTGTAGTGTAAAAACTGTGGGAGGAGTCTACAAGCATTATCAAGTCTAGCAGATGAAGGTATGACCACATGCATTTGGGGGTCTCAGCATCTTGTGTTTACAACCACTGTTTCCTAGCAACGCTCATGCCCTGTTTATGCTTCACAAATACTGCTCAATACACAATACACAGGACCATGATAGCTGTAGTAACTGTGCAGTAATTCAAATGGCCGTCTTTTAAAAACTATAAATCCTACAGCGAAGATCTTTATATTGTGAGAATCACAAGACCCAGACCTAGATTTTGATACATAGTATGTCTCTGAAATATTAAAATTGAAGGCACGGTCGCAGTTTAGAAATTGCCCTTCAAATTTGAAGGGGCTAGAGTGTAGTTATAATGAATGTCAATGGACGGTGTGAGTTGCAAACAAATGGTCATATTGTGAAAACTATCAGGACTATGGCTTAGCTGTGGACATGTTTAGTGGCAACAGGGATAGCTGAACGTTTTGATATAAGATTTGTGTAGGTGGGCTTGAAAATGAGGGAGTGGCGGCAGTTTAGAAATCATGTTCTGATTTTTCAGCTTTTGTCACCTCCCACTCTAGTTTCCCCATTCATTCCTATGGGACCAATTTCACCGCAAAAATGACGATATTTCGTGAACCATTCGGCGAAACGTTCCACAAAGTAATAGCACACCACTCGGGAACAATCCGCACATTTTGGTATATTACTTGTCTATGTAGTGTAAAAATTGTGGGAGAAGTTAGGGTGGTAAATTTGGCTATAATAATAATAATATATATGTGAGATAACAGTAAGTGGTCTTGCTATGCAAGAACACTTAAATAGCGTCTGCTCATTAGGAGCAGGGCACTACACCAATATTAATGTATTTACGCTTCAGCCTGAACTAAAATGAAACTACCAACTGCCATTTTTAAATCTAGAAATAAACATTTAATATACTATTTTCTAGAAAACAATGTCTAAAATATTGAAGTAAGGCCCCTTTCTCACGGGACAGACTCCGCCAGGAGTCTACCTGCGCAGCAGGGAATCTGTCTGCTGATCCCTGTCACAGTCCATTCTCCTCTATGGGCGGTCAGATGTAAACGGACCGCATTTCCGTGTACACCCCACTGCCATCTGATCCAATCTGCTAGATGGATGGAGAACAGATCCCCATCCATCTGTTTTTAAGCACTTTCCGCCCGCCGGGTGTCAAATGACGGCTTGCGGCACGGCTCTTGTTCTGGGTGGCCGTCATATGACGGCCTCCCAGAACGACCGCTCTTGCGCGCCCCCAGGGGAGCGCATAAGGGCGATCGGTGTGCGTTGTGTCAGTCTGACACACCGCTACACCGATCTCGGTAAAGAGCATCTGACGGAGGCTCTTTACCACGTGATCAGCCGTGTCCAATCACGGCTGATCACGATGTAAACAGGAAGAGCCGTTGATCAGCTTTTCCTCACTCGCATCTGACAGACACGAGTAGAGGAGAGCCGATCGGCTGCTCTCCTGACAGGGGGAGTCTGTGCTGATTGTTTATCAGTGCAGCCTCCCCTTGGATGCCCACACAGGACCACCAGGATGCCGCCAAGACCACCAGGGATGCCACCACACTGGACCACCAGGTATGCCACCCTAGACCACCAGGGAAATGCCAATCAGTGCCCAGGCAGCTGCCAATAAGTGCCCATCCCCAATGTCTGCCAGTGCCATCAGTGATGCCTATCAATGCCATCTATCAGTGCCGCATATCAGTGCCCATCAGTGCCACGTATCAGTGCCGCCTATCAGTGCCCAGCAGTGCCGCATATCAGTGCCACCCATAAGTACCCATCAGTGCAGCCTTTCAGTGCCCATCAGTGTCGCCTATCAGTGCCCATTAGTGCCCACCAGTGCCACCCATGAGTGCCCATCAGTGCCGCCTATCAATGCCCATCAGTGCTGCATATCAGTGCCGCCTACCAGTGCCAATCAGTGCCGCCTATCAGTGCCCATCGTCAGTGCCCATCAGTGCCACCTCATTGGTGCCACCTCATTGGTGCCGCCTTATCAGTGCCCATCAGTGCCCATCAGTGAAGGATAAAAATTACTTATTTACAACATTTTATAACAGAAACAAAAGAAAAACTTATTTTTTTTCAAAATTTTAGGTCTTTTTCAAATACCACCAAAAGAAAGCTCTATTTGTGGGGTACAGTGTAGCATGACTGTGCAATTGTCATTTAAACAGCAACAGCGCTGAAAGCTGAAAAATGGCTTGGGCAGGAAGGGGGTGTAAGTGCCCTGTATTGAAGTAGGATCGGATTGGATGACAGCGGGTGTAAATGGACACATGTTCACATATTCGTTTACATCTGCTGCTCCATAGAGAATAAAAGAGGGGCCGATCGGTTCCAGATGAAAAACTAACAGGCAGACTCGATCGTTCTGCCTGTGTGAAAAGGGCCTAAGTATGTTCCCAGTATTAATTTATTTGCACTCAGGCCCCAATATAAATAGCACCCTCAGCAGCCATTAGTAACTGTGAAAATTAACATTACAGTATCATTTATTTAACAAAAAAGTACACTGAAATATAGTAAATATTTTGCGAGCATTAATTTTTTTGTACTCTAGCCCCAATTTGAATAGGACCACCAACAGCTATCTTTAAATCTAGAAATCAAAATTATACCATAGTCAAGTTCCTCTCCCCCAAACTCACTCATCCATGTCTTTTTGGACCTTGTTTGTGCACTGGTGGAACAAGAAGGGGTCATCCCCAGTGGCGTCTCCAGCTTTCATATTTAGGGGGGGCACATGGGGGGACAGGGACAAAAGTAGGGGGGCAACTATAAAATGCAAATATATATATATATATATATATATATATATATATATATATATATATATATATATCTCCTGGGGCCCTTTACTACGACCCCACAACGGCCCTTTCACATGTTCTGCAGTGAGCTCCCTTCCTACTGTTTTGGGCCCCCCCAGGGTGGAAGAAAACAAGAGATATATGTCACCAGCATACCAAGAAAATATAAGGATCCAAAGCAGTGGGAGAACTATCAGGGTTGCAAAGGTTGTCTTGCCTCCGGGCCCTGGTGTTCTGCCACTGTGGGGTTTCCCAGCCTCCTCTTGCTGTCCTGCCCCTGCTACTGACAGCGCTGGTCTGGCATCTCTTGGAATTTACAGGCTGGTTCTCCTGTCCTAAGGATGGGAGAAATCAGTCTGTTTTTTCAGTAACTGAGAGTCCTGGTGGAGTCCTTCCTGCAACTCGCTCTTCTCCCTGCCAATGAGGATGTAGGGGAAGGAGCAGATCGGGCGTCTGTGGTTGTGTGAGCGCTCGCATTATGCAGTGTCAGCAAGCAGAGGGAGGGGGGAGGAATCACCTGCAGGAGCTGACTGGTGACTCTCTCCCTCTTAGACATTGATTTTTTGTAAAAAAAAAAAAAAAATTTTATTGGGGGGGCACATGGTGGGGCACAGCATAATGTTGGGGGGGTCAGGGCCCCCTCTGCCCCCCCCCCCTAGGGACGCCATTGGTCATCCCCAAACTGTTCCCACAAAATTGGGAGCATGAAATTGTCCAAAATGTCTTGGTATGCCAACGTCTTAAGAGTTCCCTTCACTGGAACTAAGGAGTCAAGCCCTACCCCTGAAAAACAACCCCACACCATAATCCCCCCTCCACCAAATGATTCGGACCAATGCACAAAGCAAGGTCCATAAAGACATGGATGAGCAATTTTGGGGTGGAGGAACTTGACAGTCCTGACCTCAAGTTGATAGAACACCTTTGGGTTAATTTAGAACGGAGACTGCGAGCCAGGTCTTCTCCTCCACATGAGTGCCTGACCTCACAAATGCGCTTCTGGAAGAATGGTCAAACATTCCCATAGACACACTCCTAAACCTTGCTATAGAAAATGGGAAAAAGACGCGCTTAGGATAATACCCGCATTGGGTGAAAGGTTGCTGCCTCCCCTAACAGAGCTCTCCCTAGGGGGCTCCGGAAAAATTCATAAATAAATGAAAGAATGGGGTAGTGGCGCTACCTAAAAGATAACAAAATAAATAAAGTAAGGGGGATAAGGACCCAAAGAAATATATATATATATATATATATATATATATATATATATATATATATATATATATATATATATATATATATATCTACATACAGGCAGCTGTGCCCATACAATAGCTGAGTAGAACTAATGGTGTGCAGTTTGTGAATTGTTACCATACAAACCATACAAACCATGAATCATACAAAGTGAAAGAAAATGTGTCACGTTAACCTAAGTACAAGGCCATATCCTCTGTAGCAAAAAATTACTATGCAGTGATATTGCTACCTGATATACCAGTAGTGGATGTGATACGCAAAAAATCATATAAATAAAATTGTGGATACATGTGCCACATATGTGCTCACAGTGTGAATATCAACCAAATAACATAAGCATAGTGCAAGAAATAGACAAAGCAATATAATGACTCCAGGACAGTCAAGCTGTCATCCGGGGACAGATAAAGTCTATAATATACATTAAAATAATATGTGACAGTCCCTTATGCACAGTAGTAAGTGTCTGTGTAGGAAGTAAACAGCATCAACAGGTGACTTTAAGTGCTTGGAGTAATTCCAGGTGACTTCTGTGCTCCCCCTCCAGGGTTCCTACTCACCAGATCTACTCACCCCTGCAGGGGTAATAGGCATGTAGTACTCAATGTGGAGATCACTGCTGCCTGGTGTCTGCTATAGATGTCCCCGAAGTATCTTTTGATTTCAGATAAGTTGGATGTGCCCATGGATAGGATCCCTCATATAAAAAAGAAAATAGCTCCCATGGTGTAGTAAAAATATATAACGTCCGTTTATTAAAGTAAAAGCATATAGTAATCAGCATACATAGAATCCAATACGTGTGTTGCTGCAACCAGCTAACACACGCTGGTGTAGTGCATACAGAAAAGTAAAAACAAACCGAGATGGGGGATTGCAGCGGCTGGCTGCGCTCCAGCTTGTAAACTTGGAAACATTGTAAGTGTAATTTTGTTTTTAAGATTATTAAATGTTGGTTGAATTACGCTATGGAAGCCTTCTCTTTTTACATGGGGAACTGCTGACTGTGGGCCACATAGGGATAATTCCAGCTGAGGAGAGGTGATATCAGGCTGACAAGTGCAGAGACCCTGGCTGGGGCATAAGCCATAGGCGAATGCGATCTCCCTAAAAAGAGATCAATACATCTGGTAAGTGGCAGTAGCTTCTCAGGTGGAGGAATCTTTCTATCCCAAACCTATCCAGGGGCGGATCCAGGGGGAGCAACAGGGCAATTGCCCCCCCCCCCCCCGAAATAATTGCACTGACATGTCATTGTTACACTCACTTGCTTGCTGCCGCTGCCTCTGCCGAATCTCTCTCTCTCACATCAGCCGATCAGCTGCGCAGATGCGCAGAGAGAGAGAGACTCGTCTAATGTAGTTACGGCCGCACTACGCACTGACTGACCAGGATACTAGGAGGAGGGGGTGGGTGGAGCCTCTTCCCAGCACTCGTTGCTAATGCTTGGGCCGCCTGGCGTTTAGCAATGAGTGACGTCAGTGAGTCACGTCAGACTCGAGTCTCAGAGCCGACATGACGCTGGTGACAGGAGCTGGACTGGAGCCTCAAATAGCCAGCCAAACAGGAGGGGTACAGTTGCAGTTTAGTCTGTGTTTAAACTTTAGAGTAGAGAGAGACAGAGACTGTGTGTGGTAAAATCAGTTCCGTTCCAACCTAACTGCACTAACATGATGTCCAGCGTCCACAGTCAGGGGCGGCAGAGCTCCAGCATTCTGCCTTCTCTACCCCTGATTGTGTTGGCCCCACCCACCGGCACCTCCTCCCTCCATCTTGTCCACACTAACTGACTGCAGGCCTCCGCCCCTGAGTGTGTGTTGGCTCCACCCACCTCCTCCATCTTCTCGACCTTGCGCAGTCTGCAGAGCAGCGTGAATACAGAAGACTTATTGAGAAGATTACTGGATCTGTCCGATCCATCTCCACTCCATTGCTCCTGCATGGGAGCCCCTCCCCTCACCAGAGCACCAAAAATGATTGACTAAAAGTGAGTAAAAGAATGAAGGAATGTCATGTGTAAAATCGCAAAATACATGTGTGCCATTATGTGTGAAAAGAAAATGCCCTTTTAGTTTTGACTTGTTCAGTCTTAACTGAAAAGTTTTACCCCCCCCTTATGACCAGGCCATTTTTTGCGATACTGCGCTGCGTTACGTTAACTGGCTGACAATTGCGCGGTCGTGCAACGTTGTACCCAAATAAAATTGATGTCCTTATTTTCTGGCAGTACCCCTCCCGAGACTAGACTCTGGATCTGCCTTTGAACCTATCACTACTTCTTGGGTGTTTTTTCGTTTGAAGTCACCAATAAACAGTGAACTGAGGACACTTTATACTATTGGAAATACCATTTGAATGTGGAACCAGCTTTTTTAAGAACTTACAGTTTGGTGTGGACCTTTCAGAGGATTCTCAGCTTGGTTTTGTATTAAGTGTTCTTGCATAGCAAGACCACTTACTGTTATCTCACATACAGTAAAACCTTGGTTTGAGAGTAACTTGGTTTGAGAGCGTTTTGCAAGACAAGCAAAATGTTTTCATAAATTTTGCCTTGATATACAAGCGATGTCTTGATATAAGAATAGCGTCATGTCACAACTGAGTATAAAAAAGAAGAGAGGAGCCTCTAAGGCTCGATTCACACAGGGGCAACACGACTTCAGAGCGACTTTGCAAGGCGACATCAACGCAGCTTCAGCGCGACTTTAAGCAATTTACAACGCGACTTCAAGTCGCCTCCAGGACAGGCGACTTTGGCTGTGGCCAATCACAGAATAATCAGCTCTCTGGGAGGGAGGGGTTTGCCTGGGCAAACTAATTTTTTTAACTGTAAAGTCGCTTCAATATAGATGGAGATCCGACTTGGAGGCGACTTCCATTGAATTCTATGGGTACAGGTCGCCTAGAAGTCGGATCCAAGTAGTACAAGTAGTACGCTCTGAAGTCGGAGCGACTTCAGTAGTGTCAATTAAGACGCTCTCATTCGCTGTAATACAAATCTCACAGTAAAGCGACTTGGGGCGACTTGAGGGCTTACAAGTCGGATCCCAAGTCGTCCTAGTGTGAACCGACCCTAAGTGTAGCAATACGGTTACATTTAATGAAGGTACAACATTTAGCAACTTATTGCTACACTTAGAGGTGCCTCTCTTCTCTTTTATACCCTGTAAAAAAATGCTTTGATATACAAGTGCTTTGGATTACAAGCATGCTTCTGGAACGAATTATGCTCGCAAACCAAGGTTTTACTGTATATATTATTCTTATTATAGCCAAATTTACCACCCCAACTCCTCCCACAGCTTTTACACTACATAGACAGTAATATACCGAAACGTGCAGATTGTTCCCGGTTTCACCGAATGGTTCACAAAATATCGTTGTCTTTGTGGAAAAATTGGTCCCATAGGAATGAATGGCAAAATGTTCAAAACTAGAGTGGGAGGTGACAAAAGCTGACAACCCCATGATCAGCCAAAACATTATGACCACAACATGATCAGCCAAAACATTATGACCACCCCATTATCAGCCAAAACATTATGACCACCCCATGATCAGCCAAAACATTATGACCACCCCATGAAAAAAAAATTATTAAAAAAAAAATCATTAAAAAAAAAAAAAAATCATTTTTGAAAAAAAAAAATAATTTTTGAAAAAAAAATCATTTAAAAAAAATCATTTTTGAAAAAAAAAAAAAATCATTTTTGAAAAAAAAAAAAATCATTTTTGAAAAAAATGTTCAGCTCTTTCAGCTAATGATGGGACTTCTTCAACTTTTTTTTTTTTATTTATTTTTTTTTTCTCTTCAACTTTTTTACTACTATTTATACTTTTTAAAATATTAAGCTTTTTAACACTTTTCACAGTTGCTCCAGCCACTCCAACCACACAACAGTTACTCAAGCCACTCCACCCAGTTACTCCGCCCACTCCAGTTGTAGACTACTGTAGGTGGAGGCAAGAACACTTCACACAATTTCCCCAGAAATTGTAGCTTTTCTAGTTGTGATAATTTATTTTATTTTTATGGTTATATATGTTAAAAAAAAATAAAATTCTAGCTTATATTGTCATACTTTGGACCCATGTACGTTAGTGTTCTTTACTATCTGAAAGTGAGTGATCATTTCCCCCATCAGATAGGGACACCTATTGTATGGGAATATACGTTACCATACTTTTTAAATCTCATGCAGCGCGGCTTACCTTTCTGATATTATTGGGGCTCAGCTCAGATTGTGACTTACCCTGGAACTGTTTTTATGTCAGAAACCATTAAATTGTGAAAGTCACATTAAAAACTTTACTTTCAACAAGTGAAAATATCTGTACATGGGGAAAAAAAACACAGTTTGCCTTAAAGTGGATGTAAACTCGATTCATGCAGTGTTTACTTATCTCTATCCAAAGCCCTAAGTCCCGTGGCTTTCTCCTGCTCCGTTCTTCTGTTATCAGCATGATAACTTCTGACAAGTTCTCCCAAAACTGTGATAAAAGCAGACTGATATTTGTGTCAGGGCAGGTGCTATAAATAGATTAGCAGACAGCTGGTCAGTTTAGCACAGTTCTGCAAGTCTCTGCTTATGTGGGGAGGGGATGTGTTTCCTCCAATCGGCTTGTCTCACAGTGTATGGCAAGACTCCACTCCCCCTGCTGGAACAGGAAGAGAAAATTCTAACAGGACGTGCACTTTCTAAACAGTATATAAAGGTGAAGACAGCAGATATACATGTAAAACTTGTAGGGAGATGTGTTTCATCTCTGTGTATCATCTGAGGCTGTTCACTTCACTGGGTATAGGAGAGGGTTTACATCCACTTTAAGGGGTTAACAAGTGCGGTTCTTTTTATGGAAGGCGCAGTGCTGCCTCCCTAGGGGTCTAATCCTAAAGTTGACACAGGAGCTTCGGGGCTCCCTAATGACTGCCAGCTGCTGTCTCATCATCTCTCCAGCAGTCTAGAAAATCAGCGTGTTTTCCACTCTCATTCATGTAAATTAGCACAAAGGAAAGTAGAGAAGTTTCCAAGGTATATATTAATAACCTCCTGCATGTAAATCATAACATGATCCCATGCAGGGCAGGACAGACGGCATTGCACACATTCCTCTTCGGTTCCTGAGCCTCCATCTTTTGGCCTAGTTGTAGTTAGGCTCAAACAACCTAGAATCTTCAACCCATATGAGCTATACTTGTTGCACAAGGTAAACTACATTAACAGAGCCTATTTTTAACTGTTCAAAATGTATCACTTGTTGTACATATTTTTTGCTCAGCACATAGATCACATGTACCACACCCCTACACATTCACTTTTTTAAATTTTTTTCACATGTTTGTCAGCCAGTTAACACACTCGACGTGTATAATTTTAAAACACAATTTTAACTTAATTATTTCAATCACGATATAACATCTTTGCCACCCATACCCAGCACACCCCACCATCTCACGGTTCCCTGGGGTAGCTTTCTCAACACTTATGCCCCGTACACACGGTCAGATTTTTCGATGGAAAATGTGTGATAGGACCTTGTTGTCGAAAATTCCGACCGTGTGTAGGCTCCATCACACATTTTCCATCGGATTTTTCGACACACAAAGTTTGAGAGCAGGCTATAAAATTTTCCGACAACAAAATCCATTGTCGGAATTTCCGATCGTGTGTACACAAATCCAACGCACAAAGTGCCACGCATGCTCAGAATAAATTAAGAGATGAAAGCTATTGGCCACTGCCCCGTTTATAGTCCCGACGTACGTGTTTTATGTCACCGCGTTCAGAATGATCGGATTTTCCGACAACTTTGTGTGACCGCGTGTATGCAAGACAAGTTTGAGCCAACATCCATCAGAAAAAATCCTAGGATTTTGTTGTCGGAATGTCCGAACAAAGTCCAACCGTGTGTACGGGCATTACAATGTAGATTGCACTGCTACAATTATTTCAATCGTGCCCATACTTTTTATCACTTTGTTACTATCTCCAACATTCCTAATCTCACCACAATTAGATTTTTGTACTCTAATATCTCATTTATACCAGTTAATCTTACCCCTGGAACCTTATAACAGTTTGATGTGCACACAACCATATGTTTGTTGCTGTTTGTCCCTATAACTAAATATACTTTAATTCATCACTTCTACATTAGAGACAGAACTAACCTCACCAATTCCCTTATTCTATATAGGGTCATTAATTGGAGACTTGTTGCAGGTGCCGGTTCTCTTGTTTCCTCCCTCTGCTTTGGCGGGCGTCCTTTGTGTGGCTTCCTGTAAGCCCATCGGGTTGGGCCTCTTCCCCTTGGGAAGGTGGGGGCAGTCACGTGGCCCTCCAGATCACTTACTCCACAACCTAGTGGTAAATATACCATCATGTCATACCTTTATTATGATATAGGATGATATGTGTTTAAAATTCTAAAGATAAAACTCTTATGTCTCATAGAGTCTACGATCCCCCTGAAGATGACCACTTTATGGTCGAAACGTGTCGGGATTACAATACCCCACAGCCTTCACCATACAACCATGTTTAACATTTTGTACATGTTGTTTGCATGTCATGTTGTGGAAGATGTACTATGTCATTTGGCCAGACTTTTTTACACATTTTACTTTAACAACATTGTGACTCTTGACAATTGAAGAATAAATACATTTCTATACATTGATTATAATTTTGATTATGTCTACATTGCTGTCCAAAGCCCCACTGGGTAAACTGTTTTTTTTTTCGATATTACAATACTGGGGTGTGTAGCCTTTACATCTCTCCAACATGTGTTTTTTCTTTTTTCAGGAGAGAAGTTTCATCCAACAGCCAATCAGATTTTAGTTGTAATTTTTTTCAATAAAAATGACTGCAAGTTTAAAATCTTTGAAAATCATCAGAAAATAACTTTCACTCTTTTATAAAAAAAACAAAAACTAGTTAGTTATTCTGGTGTATTAGCTTTGTGAATTGAGCCTTTAACCACTTCAGCCCCGGAAGATTTGGCTTGCTGAATGACCGGGCCATTTTTTGTGATTCAGCACTGCGTCGCTTTAACTGACAATTGCGCGGTCGTGCGACACTGCATTCAAACAAAATTGATGTTGTTTTTTTTCCCACAAATAGAGCTTTCTTTTGGTGGTATTTGATCGCCTCTGCGGTTTTTATTTTTTGCGCTATAAACAAAAAAAGAGCGACAATTTTGAGAAAAGCCCAATATTTTTTACTTTTTGCTATAATAAATATCCAAAAAAAAAAAAAAAATTTCTTCATCAGTTTAGGTCAATACGTATTCTATTATTAAAAACTGCAATAAGCGTATATTGATTGGTTTGCGCAAAAGTTATAGCGTCTAAAAAATAGGGGATAGATTTATGCCATTTTTATTATATATATATATATATATATATATATATATATATATATATATATATTTTTTTTTTTATTTGTAATGGCGGCGGTGATTAGCGATTTTTAGGGTATCGGGGTACATCACCCCTAGGAGAGTACATATGTTACGAATTTTTTGCATGTTGTATATCTTCAGCTCTGTTTTTGTATGGAATGTATTTTTATATGCTATAGACGTCTGCACGTCTTTTTACTGTATACCATTAAAAATATATATTTTTTATCTTTAGAGTTGGTGGTCTGTTAAAGTCCCAATAAGGGGGGTATTCTTCTTTGGTCCAACACATTAGGGATGGGACCACCGTACTCTGCATTTGATATGATGGAAGCCTCTTTTTTCCTCAGTGATTTTTTGCGGGACTGCGACATTGCGGCGGACAGATTGGACACTTTTGACACTTTTTTGGGACCACTGACATTTATACAGCGATCAGAGCTAAAAATAGGCACTGATTACTGTATGAATGTCACTGGCAGGGAAGGGGTTAACACTAGGGGTGATCAAGGAATTAGGTGTTCCCTAGGGAGGTGTTTCTAACTGTGGGGAAGTGGACTGACTGGAAGTAGAGAGAGATCACTGTTCCTGATCACTAGGAACAGAAGATCTCTCTCTACTTCCCTGACAGAACAGAGATCTCTCTGTTTTATTTGGCAGCCCGTGCATTGTGGGCGCACGGGTGCCGCCCCCCCCCCCCAACATCGCCGCCGCCGTCCCTATCCATGTGCCAGGCCCCTTGGACACATGAATTACAATTGCAGGGATAGGCGGGGGGTGTGTATTTTGAAGCACCTGATTAGAACCAGAGGCTCTAATAGGCTTCAAAATAGGGTGGGCTCGGGGCGCAGAGAGTGCGCCCTGATCCCACCCAGTTGTGTGACACTAGCGAATGAACATTCTCCTCTAGGTCAATCAGGAAGCACCTATTCGCCGGCCACGCGCATCGGCTCTGGCGTCGCCCTGTAACTCTTAAAGCGGCCAACGTACACCTACGGCGGTTTGCACAACAGTGCCAACCAGCCACAGTATAATGATGGCAGCTGGTCGGCAATCGGTTAATTACACTTTAAACAGAAAATAACTGCCACTCTCTACAGTGGAACTAAACCCATCAATTTAAAGGGGAAGTAAACTCATCGATTTAACAGTTTCAAAAAACAGTTACATTTCCGGCAGGTGACAGGAATGTAACCGTCACACTGCTTATGCTCTCAACCAAACTGTAAACCATCCAATGGCTGATGTCATAACTGATCACCTGTGCAGATTCATGGCAGTTGAAGATTAAACAGCTTCCTTGGCTGAAAACAATAGGAGGGTTTACTTCCACTTTAATGGTTTCAAAAAGCAGTTACATTCCTGCTGTGCTGTACTTGCTGTATGTAAGAGATAATATATGTAGCGCTGGTAGATTTTCAATCTACCGTTTATAGGTAAATTTAGTGGGTTATCTGTTTCATACATAGTCAGATTTAGCCTCTGTTCCAGTTTGGCTGTGTTGCGTGTAGTTTCACACTGTGCCTGTGGGTGTCGTTGTCACCATGGGTCGGTGTTGGAAAGGCAACACGTTGAAGCGTATGAGTGCTCCTCTGTCCCGGAGATAACTCGGTGGAGGTGGTCCTCCGAGTTGCATTCTAGGAGAGGGTATTTATGGGACAGACGCCATGTTTTAGGGTTCTTTTCGTTCCACCTGCTGGCCCTCCTGGCCGACAGGTATGTGTTATGCCGCGTACACACGGTCGGACTTTTCGTCTACAAAAGTCCGACAGCCTGTCCGACAGACTTCCGGCGGACTTTCGGCGGACTTGCGGCAGACTTTCTAATGAACGGACTTGCCTACACACGACCACACAAAAGTTCGACAGCCTAGTACGCGGTGACGTACACCAAGTCCGGCGAGACTATAAAACGGAAGTTCAATAGCCCGTACGACACCCTTTGGGCTCCTTCTGCTAATCTCGTGTTTATCTCGTGTTAGTAGAAGTTTGGTGAGAGACGATTCGCGCTTGTGAGACTCGTATTTTTCAGTTCGTTTTAACTGTTGTTCAGTCTGTGCTTGTGAGGTTTGTATCTGCTTTTCAGTGCGTTTGGTCAGTTGGCATTGAGAAATCTTTGTTTTATTGTCCGCTCGTTCCTGATTTTCAGGTCGCTCTTCACAGGCCTTGCTGTTCTTCAGTGCGTTCTGTTTAGTGCGTTCTGACCAGCCGACCGTTTTGAAACCATGTTACCTTTACGTACTCGTCGTCGAGCTCGTGCATTGTATGTGTTTGGTGCTGTAGTTTATTCTTCAGACCAAGACCAGTCCATGAACAGGGCGAGGAGTTCATGGACCAAGAATTGGTTGCTCCAGCGTGACCAGTTCTGTCACATGCCATTGCTCCGTGAGATCCGTGAGAATAATCCTGAGGATTTCAGGAACTTTCTCCGGATGACGGACCCCGTTTTTGACCGTTTGTTGGCTTTGCTGACCCCCTATATCAGCAGGCAGGATACCTGCATGAGGCAAGCCATCACTCCGGAGCAGAGGCTAGTTGCCACGTTGCGGTACTTGGCGACAGGGAGAAGCCTGCAGGACCTCAAGTTCTCGACAGGCATCTCCCCCCAGGCTCTGGGGATCATTATCCCAGAGACCTGTTCTGCCATCATCCAGGTCCTGCAGAAGGACTATATTAAGGTAAGATATTTTTCTTTTATTAGCATCACATGTTCTTTTATGTAATCTTTGATAATGTAATGTATTTCTTGCCTCAAACACTACTTACCATCATTGCAATATAGTGTGAATGTCCCCTTTTTATCCTCACACATGCTGGATTTTTTTCCTGTTCTTTTTTGTCATGCATGTATATTTTCCTTCAATAACCTCCCCAGCATGCAATGATGGGCACATATCCACCTAGTCTACTCATTTTGAATGTATTTTGTTTGAGTGTATTTAGTGTGCTTATAATTAGCAATTAGCTTGATTTCCCAACCCCCTCCCCCCCACCTAAACTCAATCCAAATAGTGTGCTTATAATTAGCAATTAGCTTGATTTTCCAACCCCCTCCCCCCCACCTAAA